>NC_134703.1:236640016-236720016 GCF_043290135.1 Rhipicephalus microplus
GTTAGGTTACGTTAGGTTAGGTTAGGTTACGTTAGGTTAGGTTAGGTTACGTTAGGTTAGGTTAGGTTAGGTAAGGATAATTTGGTTAGGTTAGGTAAGGTTAGGTTAGGTTAGGTTGGGTTGGGTGTTGTTGGGTTGGGTGTTGTTGGGTTGGGTTGGGTTGGGTTAGGTTGGGTTAGGTTAGGTTAGGTTACGTTAGGTTAGGTTAGGTTAGGTTAGGTTACGTTAGGTTATGTTAGGTTAGGTTACGTTAGGTTAGGTTAGGTCAGGTAAGGTTAGGTTACGTTAGAATAGGTTAGGTTAGGTTAGGTTACGTTAGGTTAGGTAAAGTTAGGTTAGGTTAGGTTTGGTTAGGTTAGCTTAGGTTAGGTTAGGTTGGGTTGGGTTGGGTTGCGTTAGGTTAGGTTAGGTTAGGTTGGGTTAGGTTAGTTTAGGTTAGGTTAGGTTAGGTTAGGTTGGGTTGGGTTGGGTTAGGTTAGGTTAGGTTAGGTAAGGTTAGGTTAGGTTAGGTTACGTTAGGTTAAGGTATGAACCGTCGTAAAACCGCATTAAACAATGTCACTTAGTGAGATGCAGTGTTTTTCACCATTACAAGTCGGGAACTGCGATATCTAATGTGAAAGCGCATGAAACCGTCGTAATCTAGTAGAAAACATTGTAAAGTAGCGAATAAAACGTTTTCTAACGATAGAAGTGCGAAGGTTCGGTTAGTTTGAGCTAGGTAGCGTCGTGAAGCCACCAAAAACGATGTCATCTAACGAGATAGTGTTGTTTTATTGCGAGTACGAAACTGCGATAGGTGAAATATTGGGAAAGCACACAAAATGGCATGAACTAGCCAGATACTGCGTCTTGTGCCGTTACAAGTGCGAAACTGCTTTATTGTGATATTCTCGTTAAAGCGCATGCAAGTATCGTGAAACCTTAAAGAACGATGTCATTTAGCGAGATACAGCGTTCTGTACTGTAATAAGTTGGTGAGAAACTGTGAGGTCAAGCAAATATCGTAATTGTGAACGAAACAGTGTAATTGAGCGTACTTAGATACAAGTGCGAATGTTAGGTTAGGTTGAGATATACACCGTCGTAAAACCGCATTAAACAATGTCACTTAGTGAGATGCAGTGTTTTTCACCTTTACAAGTTGGGAACTGCGATATCTAATGTGAAAGCGCTTGAAACCGTCGTAATGTTGTAGAAAGCAATGTAAAGTAGCGAGTAAAACGTTTTCTAACGATAGAAGTGCGAAGGTTATGTTAGGTTGAGTTATGTTAGTTTAAGCTACGTAGCGTCGTGAAACCACCAAAAACGACGTCATCTAACGAGATAGTGTTGTTTTATTGCGAGTATTAAACTGCGATAGGAGAAATGTTGTGAAAGCACACAAAACGGCATGAACAAGCCAAATACTGCGTGTTCTACCGTTACAAGTGCGAAACTGCTATATTGTGATATTCTCGGTAAAGCGCATGCAAGTATCGTGAAACCTTAAAGAACGATGTCATTTAGCGAGATACAGCGTTCTGTACTGTAATAAGTTGGTGAGAAACTGTGAGGTCAAGCAAATATCGTAATTGTGAACGAAACAGTGTAATTGAGCGTCTTTAGATACAAGTGCGAATGTTAGGTTAGCTTGATATATCAACCGTCGTAAAACCGCATTAAACAATGTCACTTAGTGAGATGTAGTGTTTTTCAACATTACAAGTCGGGAACTACAATATCTAATGTGAAAGCGCATGAAACCGTCGTAATCTTGTAAAAAACATTGTAAAGTTGCGAGTAAAACGTTTTCTAACGATAGAAGTGCGAAGGTTAGGTTAGGTTAGGTTAGTTTAAGCTAGGTAGCGTCGTGAAACTACCAAAAACGACGTCATCTAACGAGATAGTGTTGTTTTATAGCGAGTATTAAATTGCCATAGGTGAAATGTTGTGAAAGCACACAAAACGGCATGAACAAGCCAAATACTGCGTGTTCTACCGTTACAAGTGCGAAACTGCTATATTGTGATATTCTCGTTAAAGCGCATGCAAGCATCGTGAAACCTTAAAGAACAATGACAATGTCATTTAGCGAGATACAGCGTTCTGTACTGCAATAAGTTGGTGAAAAACTGTGAGGTTATGCAAATATCGTAATTGTGAACAAAACAGTGTAATAGAGCGTTTTTAGATACAAGTGCGAATGTTAGGTTAGGTTAAGATATGAACCGTCGTAAAACCGCATTAAACAATGTCAATTAGTGAGATGCCGTGTTTTTCACCATTAAAAGTGGGGAACTGCGATATCTAATGTGAAAGCGCTTGCAACCGTCGTTAGGTTAGGTTAGGGTAGGTTAGGTTAGGTTAGGTTAGGTTTGGTTAGGTTAGGTTAGGTTAGGTTAGATTAGGTGAGGTTGGGTTGAGTTGGGTTAGGTTAGGTTAGGTTAGGTTAGGTTGGGTTAGGTTAGGTTAGGTTAGGTTAGGTTACGTTAGGTTAGGTTAGGTTAGGTTACGTTAGGTTAGGTTAAGTTAGGTAAGGATAATTTGGTTAGGTTAGGTAAGGTTAGGTTAGGTTAGGTTAGGTTGGGTGTGGTGTTGTTGGGTTGGGTTGGGTTGGGTTAGGTGGGGTTAGGTTACGTTAGGTTAGGTTAGGTTACGTTAGGTTATGTTAGGTTAGGTTAGGTTACGTTAGGTTAGGTTAGGTCAGGTTAGGTTAGGTTACGTTAGAATAGGTTAGGTTAGGTTAGGTTACGTTAGGTTAGGTTAAGTTAGGTTAGGTTAGGTTTGGTTAGGTTAGGTTAGGTTAGCTTTGGTTAGGTTAGGTTGGGTTGGGTTGGGTTAGGTTGGGTTAGGTTAGGTTAGGTTAGGTTAGGTTGGGTTAGGTTAGTTTAGGTTAGGTTAGGTTAGGTTGGGTTGGGTTGGTTAGGTTAGGTTAGGTAAGGTTAGGTTAGGTTAGGTTAGGTTACGTTAGGTTAAGGTATGAACCGTCGTAAAACCGCATTAAACAATGTCACTTAGTGAGATGCAGTGTTTTTCACCTTTACAAGTTGGGAACTGTGATATCTAATGTGAAAGCGCTTGAAACCGTCGTAATGTTGTAGAAAGCAATGTAAAGTAGCGAGTAAAACGTTTTCTAACGATAGAAGTGCGAAGGTTATGTTAGGTTGAGTTATGTTAGTTTAAGCTAGGTAGCGTCGTGAAACTACCAAAAACAACGTCATCTAACGAGACAGTGTTGTTTTATTGCGAGTACGAAACTGCGATAGGTGAAATGTTGTGAAAGCACACAAAACGGCATGAACAAGCCAAATACTGCGTGTTGTACCGTTACAAGTGCGAAACTGCTATGTTGTGATATTCTCGTTGAAGCGCATGCAAGCATCGTGAAACCTTAAAGAACGATGTCATTTAGCGAGATACAGCGTTCTGTACTGCAATAAGTTGGTGAAAAACTGTGAGGTTATGCAAATATCCTAATTGTGAACGAAACAGTGTAATAGAGCGTTTTTAATACAAGTGCGAATGTTAGGTTAGGTTAAGATATGAACCGTCGTAAAACCGCATTAAACAATGTCACTTAGTGAGATGTAGTGTTTTTCAACATTACAAGTCGGGAACTACGATATCTAATGTGAAAGCGCATGAAACCGTCGTAATCTTGTAGAAAACATTGTAAAGTTGCGAGTAAAACGTTTTCTAACGATAGAAGTGCGAAGGTTAGCTTGAGTTATGTTAGTTTAAGCTATGTAGCGTCGTGAAACCACCAAAAACGACGTCATCTAACGAGATAGTGTTGTTTTATTGCGAGTATTAAACTGCGATAGGTGAAATGTGAATGCACACAAAACGGCATGAACAAGCCAAATACTGCGTGTTCTACCGTTACAAGTGCGAAACTGCTATATTGTGATATTCTCGTTAAAGCGCATGCAAGCATCGTGAAACCTTAAAGAACAATGTCATTTAGCGAGATACAGCGTTCTGTACTGCAATAAGTTGGTGCACAGCGTTGAGGTTATGCAAATATCGTAATTGTGAACGAAACAGTGTAATAGAGCGTTTTTCAATACAAGTACGAATGTTAGGTTAGGTTAAGATATGAACCGTCGTAAAACCGCATTAAACAATGTCACTTAGTGAGATGCAGTGTTTTTCACCATTCCAAGTCGGGAACTGCGATATCTAATGTGAAAGCGCTTGCAAACGTCGTTAGGTTAGGTTAGGTTAGGTTAGGTTTTGTTAGGTTAGGTTAGGTTAGGTTAGGTTAGGTTAGGTTAGGTTAGATTAGGTTAGGTTGGGTTGAGTTGGGTTAGGTTAGGTTAGGTTAGGTTAGGTTGGGTTAGGTTAGGTTAGGTTAGGTTAGGTTACGTTAGGTTAGGTTAGGTTACGTTAGGTTAGGTTAGGTTAGGTTACGTTAGGTTAGGTTAGGTTAGGTAAGGATAATTTGGTTAGGTTAGGTAAGGTTAGGTTAGGTTAGGTTGGGTTGGGTGTTGTTGGGTTGGGTGTTGTTGGGTTGGGTTGGGTTGGGTTAGGTTGGGTTAGGTTAGGTTAGGTTACGTTAGGTTAGGTTAGGTTAGGTTAGGTTAGGTTAGGTTACGTTAGGTTATGTTAGGTTAGGTTAGGTTACGTTAGGTTAGGTTAGGTCAGGTAAGGTTAGGTTACGTTAGAATAGGTTAGGTTAGGTTAGGTTACGTTAGGTTAGGTTAAGTTAGGTTAGGTTAGGTTTGGTTAGGTTAGCTTAGGTTAGGTTAGGTTGGGTTGGGTTGGGTTGGGTTGGGTTAGGTTAGGTTAGGTTAGGTTAGGTTGGGTTAGGTTAGTTTAGGTTAGGTTAGGTTAGGTTAGGTTGGGTTGGGTTGGGTTAGGTTAGGTTAGGTTAGGTTACGTTAGGTAAGGTTAGGTTAGGTTAGGTTACGTTAGGTTAAGGTATGAACCGTCGTAAAACCGCATTAAACAATGTCACTTAGTGAGATGCAGTGTTTTTCACCTTTACAAGTTGGGAACTGTGATATCTAATGTGAAAGCGCTTGAAACCGTCGTAATGTTGTAGAAAGCAATGTAAAGTAGTGAGTAAAACGTTTTCTAACGATAGAAGTGCGAAGGTTATGTTAGGTTGAGTTATGTTAGTTTAAGCTAGGTAGCGTCGTGAAACTACCAAAAACAACGTCATCTAACGAGATAGTGTTGTTTTATTGCGAGTACGAAACTGCGATAGGTGAAATGTTGTGAAAGCACACAAAACGGCATGAACAAGCCAAATGCTGCGTGTTGTACCGTTACAAGTGCGAAACTGCTATGTTGTGATATTCTCGTTAAAGCGCATGCAAGCATCGTGAAACCTTAAAGAACGATGTCATTTAGCGAGATACAGCGTTCTGTACTGCTATAAGTTGGTGAAAAACTGTGAGGGTATGCAAATATCCTAATTGTGAACGAAACAGTGTAATAGAGCGTTTTTTAATGCAAGTGCGAATGTTAGGTTAGGTTAAGATATGAACCGTCGTAAAACCGCATTAAACAATGTCACTTAGTGAGATGCAGTGTTTTTCACCATTACAAGTCGGGAACTGCGATATCTAATGTGAAAGCGCTTGCAAACGTCGTTAGGTTAGGTTAGGTTAGGTTAGGTTACGTTAGGTTAGGTTAGGTTAGGTCTGGTTAGGTTAGGTTAGGTTAGGTTAGGTTAGGGATGTTAGGTAAGGTTTGGTTAGGTTAGGTTAGGTTAGGTTGGGTTAGGTAAGGTTAGGTTAGGTTAAGATATGAACCGCGCTAAAACTGCATTAAACAATGTCACTTAGTGAGATGCTGTGTTTTTCACCATTACAAGTCGGGAACTGCGATATCTAATGTGAAAGCGCATGAAACCGTCGTAATCTTGTAGAAAACATTGTAAAGTAGCGAATAAAACGTTTTCTAACGATAGAAGTGCGAAGGTTCGGTTAGTTTGAGCTAGGTAGCGTCGTGAAGCCACCAAAAACGATGTCATCTAACGAGATAGTGTTGTTTTATTGCGAGTACGAAACTGCGATAGGTGAAATATTGGGAAAGCACACAAAATGGCATGAACTAGCCAGATACTGCGTCTTGTGCCGTTACAAGTGCGAAACTGCTTTATTGTGATATTCTCGTTAAAGCGCATGCAAGTATCGTGAAACCTTAAAGAACGATGTCATTTAGCGAGATACAGCGTTCTGTACTGTAATAAGTTGGTGAGAAACTGTGAGGTCAAGCAAATATCGTAATTGTGAACGAAACAGTGTAATTGAGCGTACTTAGATACAAGTGCGAATGTTAGGTTAGGTTGAGATATACACCGTCGTAAAACCGCATTAAACAATGTCACTTAGTGAGATGCAGTGTTTTTCACCTTTACAAGTTGGGAACTGCGATATCTAATGTGAAAGCGCTTGAAACCATCGTAATGTTGTAGAAAGCAATGTAAAGTAGCGAGTAAAACGTTTTCTAACGATAGAAGTGCGAAGGTTATGTTAGGTTGAGTTATGTTAGTTTAAGCTACGTAGCGTCGTGAAACCACCGAAAACGACGTCATCTAACGAGATAGTGTTGTTTTATTGCGAGTATTAAACTGCGATAGGTGAAATGTTGTGAAAGCACACAAAACGGCATGAACAAGCCAAATACTGCGTGTTCTACCGTTACAAGTGCGAAACTGCTATATTGTGATATTCTCGGTAAAGCGCATGTAAGTATCGTGAAACCTTAAAGAACGATGTCATTTAGCGAGATACAGCGTTCTGTACTGTAATAAGTTGGTGAGAAACTGTGAGGTCAAGCAAATATCGTAATTGTGAACGAAACAGTGTAATTGAGCGTCTTTAGATACAAGTGCGAATGTTAGGTTAGGTTGATATATCAACCGTCGTAAAACCGCATTAAACAATGTCACTTAGTGAGATGTAGTGTTTTTCAACATTACAAGTCGGGAACTACGATATCTAATGTGAAAGCGCATGAAACCGTCGTAATCTTGTAAAAAACATTGTAAAGTTGCGAGTAAAACGTTTTCTAACGATAGAAGTGCGAAGGTTAGGTTAGGTTAGGTTAGTTTAAGCTAGGTAGCGTCGTGAAACTACCAAAAACGACGTCATCTTACGAGATAGTGTTGTTTTATAGCGAGTATTAAACTGCCATAGGTGAAATGTTGTGAAAGCACACAAAACGGCATGAACAAGCCAAATACTGCGTGTTCTACCGTTACAAGTGCGAAACTGCTATATTGTGATATTCTCGTTAAAGCGCATGCAAGCATCGTGAAACCTTAAAGAACGATGTCATTTAGCGAGATACAGCGTTCTGTACTGCAATAAGTTGGTGAAAAACTGTGAGGTTATGCAAATATCGTTATTGTGAACGAAACAGTGTAATAGAGCGTTTTTCAATACAAGTACGAATGTTAGGTTAGGTTAAGATATGAACCGTCGTAAAACCGCATTAAACAATGTCACTTAGTGAGATGCAGTGTTTTTCACCATTCCAAGTCGGGAACTGCGATATCTAATGTGAAAGCGCTTGCAAACGTCGTTAGGTTAGGTTAGGTTAGGTTAGGTTTTGTTAGGTTAGGTTAGGTTAGGTTAGGTTAGGTTAGATTAGGTTAGGTTGGGTTGAGTTGGGTTAGGTTAGGTTAGGTTAGGTTAGGTTGGGTTGGGTTAGGTTAGGTTAGGTTACGTTAGGTTAGGTTAGGTTACGTTAGGTTAGGTTAGGTTACGTTAGGTTAGGTTAGGTTAGGTAAGGATAATTTGGTTAGGTTAGGTAAGGTTAGGTTAGGTTAGGTTGGGTTGGGTGTTGTTGGGTTGGGTGTTGTTGGGTTGGGTTGGGTTGGGTTAGGTTGGGTTAGGTTAGGTTAGGTTACGTTAGGTTAGGTTAGGTTAGGTTAGGTTACGTTAGGTTATGTTAGGTTAGGTTACGTTAGGTTAGGTTAGGTCAGGTAAGGTTAGGTTACGTTAGAATAGGTTAGGTTAGGTTAGGTTACGTTAGGTTAGGTAAAGTCAGGTTAGGTTAGGTTTGGTTAGGTTAGCTTAGGTTAGGTTAGGTTGGGTTGGGTTGGGTTGCGTTAGGTTAGGTTAGGTTAGGTTGGGTTAGGTTAGTTTAGGTTAGGTTAGGTTAGGTTAGGTTGGGTTGGGTTGGGTTAGGTTAGGTTAGGTTAGGTAAGGTTAGGTTAGGTTAGGTTACGTTAGGTTAAGGTATGAACCGTCGTAAAACCGCATTAAACAATGTCACTTAGTGAGATGCAGTGTTTTTCACCATTACAAGTCGGGAACTGCGATATCTAATGTGAAAGCGCATGAAACCGTCGTAATCTAGTAGAAAACATTGTAAAGTAGCGAATAAAACGTTTTCTAACGATAGAAGTGCGAAGGTTCGGTTAGTTTGAGCTAGGTAGCGTCGTGAAGCCACCAAAAACGATGTCATCTAACGAGATAGTGTTGTTTTATTGCGAGTACGAAACTGCGATAGGTGAAATATTGGGAAAGCACACAAAATGGCATGAACTAGCCAGATACTGCGTCTTGTGCCGTTACAAGTGCGAAACTGCTTTATTGTGATATTCTCGTTAAAGCGCATGCAAGTATCGTGAAACCTTAAAGAACGATGTCATTTAGCGAGATACAGCGTTCTGTACTGTAATAAGTTGGTGAGAAACTGTGAGGTCAAGCAAATATCGTAATTGTGAACGAAACAGTGTAATTGAGCGTACTTAGATACAAGTGCGAATGTTAGGTTAGGTTGAGATATACACCGTCGTAAAACCGCATTAAACAATGTCACTTAGTGAGATGCAGTGTTTTTCACCTTTACAAGTTGGGAACTGCGATATCTAATGTGAAAGCGCTTGAAACCGTCGTAATGTTGTAGAAAGCAATGTAAAGTAGCGAGTAAAACGTTTTCTAACGATAGAAGTGCGAAGGTTATGTTAGGTTGAGTTATGTTAGTTTAAGCTACGTAGCGTCGTGAAACCACCAAAAACGACGTCATCTAACGAGATAGTGTTGTTTTATTGCGAGTATTAAACTGCGATAGGTGAAATGTTGTGAAAGCACACAAAACGGCATGAACAAGCCAAATACTGCGTGTTCTACCGTTACAAGTGCGAAACTGCTATATTGTGATATTCTCGGTAAAGCGCATGCAAGTATCGTGAAACCTTAAAGAACGATGTCATTTAGCGAGATACAGCGTTCTGTACTGTAATAAGTTGGTGAGAAACTGTGAGGTCAAGCAAATATCGTAATTGTGAACGAAACAGTGTAATTGAGCGTCTTTAGATACAAGTGCGAATGTTAGGTTAGCTTGATATATCAACCGTCGTAAAACCGCATTAAACAATGTCACTTAGTGAGATGTAGTGTTTTTCAACATTACAAGTCGGGAACTACAATATCTAATGTGAAAGCGCATGAAACCGTCGTAATCTTGTAAAAAACATTGTAAAGTTGCGAGTAAAACGTTTTCTAACGATAGAAGTGCGAAGGTTAGGTTAGGTTAGGTTAGTTTAAGCTAGGTAGCGTCGTGAAACTACCAAAAACGACGTCATCTAACGAGATAGTGTTGTTTTATAGCGAGTATTAAACTGCCATAGGTGAAATGTTGTGAAAGCACACAAAACGGCATGAACAAGCCAAATACTGCGTGTTCTACCGTTACAAGTGCGAAACTGCTATATTGTGATATTCTCGTTAAAGCGCATGCAAGCATCGTGAAACCTTAAAGAACAATGACAATGTCATTTAGCGAGATACAGCGTTCTGTACTGCAATAAGTTGGTGAAAAACTGTGAGGTTATGCAAATATCGTAATTGTGAACAAAACAGTGTAATAGAGCGTTTTTAGATACAAGTGCGAATGTTAGGTTAGGTTAAGATATGAACCGTCGTAAAACCGCATTAAACAATGTCAATTAGTGAGATGCCGTGTTTTTCACCATTAAAAGTGGGGAACTGCGATATCTAATGTGAAAGCGCTTGCAACCGTCGTTAGGTTAGGTTAGGGTAGGTTAGGTTAGGTTAGGTTAGGTTTGGTTAGGTTAGGTTAGGTTAGGTTAGATTAGGTGAGGTTGGGTTGAGTTGGGTTAGGTTAGGTTAGGTTAGGTTAGGTTGGGTTAGGTTAGGTTAGGTTAGGTTAGGTTACGTTAGGTTAGGTTAGGTTAGGTTACGTTAGGTTAGGTTAAGTTAGGTAAGGATAATTTGGTTAGGTTAGGTAAGGTTAGGTTAGGTTAGGTTAGGTTGGGTGTGGTGTTGTTGGGTTGGGTTGGGTTGGGTTAGGTTGGGTTAGGTGGGGTTAGGTTACGTTAGGTTAGGTTAGGTTACGTTAGGTTATGTTAGGTTAGGTTAGGTTACGTTAGGTTAGGTTAGGTCAGGTTAGGTTAGGTTACGTTAGAATAGGTTAGGTTAGGTTAGGTTACGTTAGGTTAGGTTAAGTTAGGTTAGGTTAGGTTTGGTTAGGTTAGGTTAGGTTAGCTTTGGTTAGGTTAGGTTGGGTTGGGTTGGGTTAGGTTGGGTTAGGTTAGGTTAGGTTAGGTTAGGTTGGGTTAGGTTAGTTTAGGTTAGGTTAGGTTAGGTTGGGTTGGGTTGGTTAGGTTAGGTTAGGTAAGGTTAGGTTAGGTTAGGTTAGGTTACGTTAGGTTAAGGTATGAACCGTCGTAAAACCGCATTAAACAATGTCACTTAGTGAGATGCAGTGTTTTTCACCTTTACAAGTTGGGAACTGTGATATCTAATGTGAAAGCGCTTGAAACCGTCGTAATGTTGTAGAAAGCAATGTAAAGTAGCGAGTAAAACGTTTTCTAACGATAGAAGTGCGAAGGTTATGTTAGGTTGAGTTATGTTAGTTTAAGCTAGGTAGCGTCGTGAAACTACCAAAAACAACGTCATCTAACGAGATAGTGTTGTTTTATTGCGAGTACGAAACTGCGATAGGTGAAATGTTGTGAAAGCACACAAAACGGCATGAACAAGCCAAATACTGCGTGTTGTACCGTTACAAGTGCGAAACTGCTATGTTGTGATATTCTCGTTGAAGCGCATGCAAGCATCGTGAAACCTTAAAGAACGATGTCATTTAGCGAGATACAGCGTTCTGTACTGCAATAAGTTGGTGAAAAACTGTGAGGTTATGCAAATATCCTAATTGTGAACGAAACAGTGTAATAGAGCGTTTTTAATACAAGTGCGAATGTTAGGTTAGGTTAAGATATGAACCGTCGTAAAACCGCATTAAACAATGTCACTTAGTGAGATGTAGTGTTTTTCAACATTACAAGTCGGGAACTACGATATCTAATGTGAAAGCGCATGAAACCGTCGTAATCTTGTAGAAAACATTGTAAAGTTGCGAGTAAAACGTTTTCTAACGATAGAAGTGCGAAGGTTAGCTTGAGTTATGTTAGTTTAAGCTATGTAGCGTCGTGAAACCACCAAAAACGACGTCATCTAACGAGATAGTGTTGTTTTATTGCGAGTATTAAACTGCGATAGGTGAAATGTGAATGCACACAAAACGGCATGAACAAGCCAAATACTGCGTGTTCTACCGTTACAAGTGCGAAACTGCTATATTGTGATATTCTCGTTAAAGCGCATGCAAGCATCGTGAAACCTTAAAGAACAATGTCATTTAGCGAGATACAGCGTTCTGTACTGCAATAAGTTGGTGCACAGCGTTGAGGTTATGCAAATATCGTAATTGTGAACGAAACAGTGTAATAGAGCGTTTTTCAATACAAGTACGAATGTTAGGTTAGGTTAAGATATGAACCGTCGTAAAACCGCATTAAACAATGTCACTTAGTGAGATGCAGTGTTTTTCACCATTCCAAGTCGGGAACTGCGATATCTAATGTGAAAGCGCTTGCAAACGTCGTTAGGTTAGGTTAGGTTAGGTTAGGTTTTGTTAGGTTAGGTTAGGTTAGGTTAGGTTAGGTTAGATTAGGTTAGGTTGGGTTGAGTTGGGTTAGGTTAGGTTAGGTTAGGTTAGGTTGGGTTAGGTTAGGTTAGGTTAGGTTAGGTTACGTTAGGTTAGGTTAGGTTACGTTAGGTTAGGTTAGGTTACGTTAGGTTAGGTTAGGTTAGGTAAGGATAATTTGGTTAGGTTAGGTAAGGTTAGGTTAGGTTAGGTTGGGTTGGGTGTTGTTGGGTTGGGTGTTGTTGGGTTGGGTTGGGTTGGGTTAGGTTGGGTTAGGTTAGGTTAGGTTACGTTAGGTTAGGTTAGGTTAGGTTAGGTTAGGTTACGTTAGGTTATGTTAGGTTAGGTTAGGTTACGTTAGGTTAGGTTAGGTCAGGTAAGGTTAGGTTACGTTAGAATAGGTTAGGTTAGGTTAGGTTACGTTAGGTTAGGTTAAGTTAGGTTAGGTTAGGTTTGGTTAGGTTAGCTTAGGTTAGGTTAGGTTGGGTTGGGTTGGGTTGGGTTGGGTTAGGTTAGGTTAGGTTAGGTTAGGTTGGGTTAGGTTAGTTTAGGTTAGGTTAGGTTAGGTTAGGTTGGGTTGGGTTGGGTTAGGTTAGGTTAGGTTAGGTTACGTTAGGTAAGGTTAGGTTAGGTTAGGTTACGTTAGGTTAAGGTATGAACCGTCGTAAAACCGCATTAAACAATGTCACTTAGTGAGATGCAGTGTTTTTCACCTTTACAAGTTGGGAACTGTGATATCTAATGTGAAAGCGCTTGAAACCGTCGTAATGTTGTAGAAAGCAATGTAAAGTAGTGAGTAAAACGTTTTCTAACGATAGAAGTGCGAAGGTTATGTTAGGTTGAGTTATGTTAGTTTAAGCTAGGTAGCGTCGTGAAACTACCAAAAACAACGTCATCTAACGAGATAGTGTTGTTTTATTGCGAGTACGAAACTGCGATAGGTGAAATGTTGTGAAAGCACACAAAACGGCATGAACAAGCCAAATGCTGCGTGTTGTACCGTTACAAGTGCGAAACTGCTATGTTGTGATATTCTCGTTAAAGCGCATGCAAGCATCGTGAAACCTTAAAGAACGATGTCATTTAGCGAGATACAGCGTTCTGTACTGCAATAAGTTGGTGAAAAACTGTGAGGTTATGCAAATATCGTAATTGTGAACGAAACAGTGTAATTGAGCGTACTTAGATACAAGTGCGAATGTTAGGTTAGGTTGAGATATACACCGTCGTAAAACCGCATTAAACAATGTCACTTAGTGAGATGCAGTGTTTTTCACCTTTACAAGTTGGGAACTGCGATATCTAATGTGAAAGCGCTTGAAACCGTCGTAATGTTGTAGAAAGCAATGTAAAGTAGCGAGTAAAACGTTTTCTAACGATAGAAGTGCGAAGGTTATGTTAGGTTGAGTTATGTTAGTTTAAGCTACGTAGCGTCGTGAAACCACCGAAAACGACGTCATCTAACCAGATAGTGTTGTTTTATTGCGAGTATTAAACTGCGATATGTGAAATGTTGTGAAAGCACACAAAACGGCATGAACAAGCCAAATACTGCGTGTTCTACCGTTACAAGTGCGAAACTGCTATATTGTGATATTCTCGGTAAAGCGCATGTAAGTATCGTGAAACCTTAAAGAACGATGTCATTTAGCGAGATACAGCGTTCTGTACTGTAATAAGTTGGTGAGAAACTGTGAGGTCAAGCAAATATCGTAATTGTGAACGAAACAGTGTAATTGAGCGTCTTTAGATACAAGTGCGAATGTTAGGTTAGGTTGATATATCAACCGTCGTAAAACCGCATTAAACAATGTCACTTAGTGAGATGTAGTGTTTTTCAACATTACAAGTCGGGAACTACGATATCTAATGTGAAAGCGCATGAAACCGTCGTAATCTTGTAAAAAACATTGTAAAGTTGCGAGTAAAACGTTTTCTAACGATAGAAGTGCGAAGGTTAGGTTAGGTTAGGTTAGTTTAAGCTAGGTAGCGTCGTGAAACTACCAAAAACGACGTCATCTAACGAGATAGTGTTGTTTTATAGCGAGTATTAAACTGCCATAGGTGAAATGTTGTGAAAGCACACAAAACGGCATGAACAAGCCAAATACTGCGTGTTCTACCGTTACAAGTGCGAAACTGCTATATTGTGATATTCTCGTTAAAGCGCATGCAAGCATCGTGAAACCTTAAAGAACAATTTCATTTAGCGAGATACAGCGTTCTGTACTGCAATAAGTTGGTGAAAAACTGTGAGGTTATGCAAATATCGTAATTGTGAACAAAACAGTGTAATAGAGCGTTTTTAGATACAAGTGCGAATGTTAGGTTAGGTTAAGATATGAACCGTCGTAAAACCGCAATAAACAATGTCAATTAGTGAGATGCAGTGTTTTTCACCATTAAAAGTGGGGAACTGCGATATCTAATGTGAAAGCGCTTGCAACCGTCGTTAGGTTAGGTTAGGTTAGGTTAGGTTAGGTTAGGTTTGGTTAGGTTAGGTTAGGTTAGGTTAGATTAGGTGAGGTTGGGTTGAGTTGGGTTAGGTTAGGTTAGGTTAGGTTAGGTTGGGTTAGGTTAGGTTAGGTTAGGTTAGGTTACGTTAGGTTAGGTTAGGTTAGGTTACGTTAGGTTAGGTTAGGTTAGGTAAGGATAATTTGGTTAGGTTAGGTAAGGTTAGGTTAGGTTAGGTTAGGTTGGGTGTGGTGTTGTTGGGTTGGGTTGGGTTGGGTTAGGTTGGGTTAGGTTGGGTTAGGTTACGTTAGGTTAGGTTAGGTTACGTTAGGTTATGTTAGGTTAGGTTAGGTTACGTTAGGTTAGGTTAGGTCAGGTTAGGTTAGGTTACGTTAGAATAGGTTAGGTTAGGTTAGGTTACGTTAGGTTAGGTTAAGTTAGGTTGGGTTAGGTTAGGTTAGGTTAGGTTAGGTTGGGTTAGGTTAGTTTAGGTTAGGTTAGGTTAGGTTAGGTTGGGTTGGGTTGGGTTAGGTTAGGTTAGGTTAGGTTAGGTAAGGTTAGGTTAGGTTAGGTTACGTTAGGTTAAGGTATGAACCGTCGTAAAACCGCATTAAACAATGTCACTTAGTGAGATGCAGTGTTTTTCACCTTTACAAGTTGGGAACTGTGATATCTAATGTGAAAGCGCTTGAAACCGTCGTAATGTTGTAGAAAGCAATGTAAAGTAGTGAGTAAAACGTTTTCTAACGATAGAAGTGCGAAGGTTATGTTAGGTTGAGTTATGTTAGTTTAAGCTAGGTAGCGTCGTGAAACTACCAAAAACAACGTCATCTAACGAGATAGTGTTGTTTTATTGCGAGTACGAAACTGCGATAGGTGAAATGTTGTGAAAGCACACAAAACGGCATGAACAAGCCAAATGCTGCGTGTTGTACCGTTACAAGTGCGAAACTGCTATGTTGTGATATTCTCGTTAAAGCGCATGCAAGCATCGTGAAACCTTAAAGAACGATGTCATTTAGCGAGATACAGCGTTCTGTACTGCAATAAGTTGGTGAAAAACTGTGAGGGTATGCAAATATCCTAATTGTGAACGAAACAGTGTAATAGAGCGTTTTTTAATGCAAGTGCGAATGTTAGGTTAGGTTAAGATATGAACCGTCGTAAAACCGCATTAAACAATGTCACTTAGTGAGATGCAGTGTTTTTCACCATTACAAGTCGGGAACTGCGATATCTAATGTGAAAGCGCTTGCAAACGTCGTTAGGTTAGGTTAGGTTAGGTTAGGTTACGTTAGGTTAGGTTAGGTTAGGTCTGGTTAGGTTAGGTTAGGTTAGGTTAGGTTAGGGATGTTAGGTAAGGTTTGGTTAGGTTAGGTTAGGTTAGGTTGGGTTAGGTAAGGTTAGGTTAGGTTAAGATATGAACCGCGCTAAAACTGCATTAAACAATGTCACTTAGTGAGATGCTGTGTTTTTCACCATTACAAGTCGGGAACTGCGATATCTAATGTGAAAGCGCATGAAACCGTCGTAATCTTGTAGAAAACATTGTAAAGTAGCGAATAAAACGTTTTCTAACGATAGAAGTGCGAAGGTTCGGTTAGTTTGAGCTAGGTAGCGTCGTGAAGCCACCAAAAACGATGTCATCTAACGAGATAGTGTTGTTTTATTGCGAGTACGAAACTGCGATAGGTGAAATATTGGGAAAGCACACAAAATGGCATGAACTAGCCAGATACTGCGTCTTGTGCCGTTACAAGTGCGAAACTGCTTTATTGTGATATTCTCGTTAAAGCGCATGCAAGTATCGTGAAACCTTAAAGAACGATGTCATTTAGCGAGATACAGCGTTCTGTACTGTAATAAGTTGGTGAGAAACTGTGAGGTCAAGCAAATATCGTAATTGTGAACGAAACAGTGTAATTGAGCGTACTTAGATACAAGTGCGAATGTTAGGTTAGGTTGAGATATACACCGTCGTAAAACCGCTTTAAACAATGTCACTTAGTGAGATGCAGTGTTTTTCACCTTTACAAGTTGGGAACTGCGATATCTAATGTGAAAGCGCTTGAAACCGTCGTAATGTTGTAGAAAGCAATGTAAAGTAGCGAGTAAAACGTTTTCTAACGATAGAAGTGCGAAGGTTATGTTAGGTTGAGTTATGTTAGTTTAAGCTACGTAGCGTCGTGAAACCACCGAAAACGACGTCATCTAACCAGATAGTGTTGTTTTATTGCGAGTATTAAACTGCGATAGGTGAAATGTTGTGAAAGCACACAAAACGGCATGAACAAGCCAAATACTGCGTGTTCTACCGTTACAAGTGCGAAACTGCTATATTGTGATATTCTCGGTAAAGCGCATGTAAGTATCGTGAAACCTTAAAGAACGATGTCATTTAGCGAGATACAGCGTTCTGTACTGTAATAAGTTGGTGAGAAACTGTGAGGTCAAGCAAATATCGTAATTGTGAACGAAACAGTGTAATTGAGCGTCTTTAGATACAAGTGCGAATGTTAGGTTAGGTTGATATATCAACCGTCGTAAAACCGCATTAAACAATGTCACTTAGTGAGATGTAGTGTTTTTCAACATTACAAGTCGGGAACTACGATATCTAATGTGAAAGCGCATGAAACCGTCGTAATCTTGTAAAAAACATTGTAAAGTTGCGAGTAAAACGTTTTCTAACGATAGAAGTGCGAAGGTTAGGTTAGGTTAGGTTAGTTTAAGCTAGGTAGCGTCGTGAAACTACCAAAAACGACGTCATCTAACGAGATAGTGTTGTTTTATAGCGAGTATTAAACTGCCATAGGTGAAATGTTGTGAAAGCACACAAAACGGCATGAACAAGCCAAATACTGCGTGTTCTACCGTTACAAGTGCGAAACTGCTATATTGTGATATTCTCGTTAAAGCGCATGCAAGCATCGTGAAACCTTAAAGAACAATTTCATTTAGCGAGATACAGCGTTCTGTACTGCAATAAGTTGGTGAAAAACTGTGAGGTTATGCAAATATCGTAATTGTGAACAAAACAGTGTAATAGAGCGTTTTTAGATACAAGTGCGAATGTTAGGTTAGGTTAAGATATGAACCGTCGTAAAACCGCAATAAACAATGTCAATTAGTGAGATGCAGTGTTTTTCACCATTAAAAGTGGGGAACTGCGATATCTAATGTGAAAGCGCTTGCAACCGTCGTTAGGTTAGGTTAGGTTAGGTTAGGTTAGGTTAGGTTAGGTTTGGTTAGGTTAGGTTAGGTTAGGTTAGATTAGGTGAGGTTGGGTTGAGTTGGGTTAGGTTAGGTTAGGTTAGGTTAGGTTGGGTTAGGTTAGGTTAGGTTAGGTTAGGTTACGTTAGGTTAGGTTAGGTTAGGTTACGTTAGGTTAGGTTAGGTTAGGTAAGGATAATTTGGTTAGGTTAGGTAAGGTTAGGTTAGGTTAGGTTAGGTTGGGTGTGGTGTTGTTGGGTTGGGTTGGGTTGGGTTAGGTTGGGTTAGGTTGGGTTAGGTTACGTTAGGTTAGGTTAGGTTACGTTAGGTTATGTTAGGTTAGGTTAGGTTACGTTAGGTTAGGTTAGGTCAGGTTAGGTTAGGTTACGTTAGAATAGGTTAGGTTAGGTTAGGTTACGTTAGGTTAGGTTAAGTTAGGTTGGGTTAGGTTAGGTTAGGTTAGGTTAGGTTGGGTTAGGTTAGTTTAGGTTAGGTTAGGTTAGGTTAGGTTGGGTTGGGTTGGGTTAGGTTAGGTTAGGTTAGGTTAGGTTAGGTAAGGTTAGGTTAGGTTAGGTTACGTTAGGTTAAGGTATGAACCGTCGTAAAACCGCATTAAACAATGTCACTTAGTGAGATGCAGTGTTTTTCACCTTTACAAGTTGGGAACTGTGATATCTAATGTGAAAGCGCTTGAAACCGTCGTAATGTTGTAGAAAGCAATGTAAAGTAGTGAGTAAAACGTTTTCTAACGATAGAAGTGCGAAGGTTATGTTAGGTTGAGTTATGTTAGTTTAAGCTAGGTAGCGTCGTGAAACTACCAAAAACAACGTCATCTAACGAGATAGTGTTGTTTTATTGCGAGTAC
This sequence comes from Rhipicephalus microplus, assembly GCF_043290135.1. Classification (NCBI taxonomy): domain Eukaryota; kingdom Metazoa; phylum Arthropoda; class Arachnida; order Ixodida; family Ixodidae; genus Rhipicephalus; species Rhipicephalus microplus. Next base: position 236,658,447 of record NC_134703.1, read on the forward strand.
GAAACTGCGATAGGTGAAATGTTGTGAAAGCACACAAAACGGCATGAACAAGCCAAATACTGCGTGTTGTACCGTTACAAGTGCGAAACTGCTATGTTGTGATATTCTCGTTAAAGCGCATGCAAGCATCGTGAAACCTTAAAGAACGATGTCATTTAGCGAGATACAGCGTTCTGTACTGCAATAAGTTGGTGAAAAACTGTGAGGGTATGCAAATATCCTAATTGTGAACGAAACAGTCTAATAGAGCGTTTTTTAATGCAAGTGCGAATGTTAGGTTAGGTTAAGATATGAACCGTCGTAAAACCGCATTAAACAATGTCACTTAGTGAGATGCAGTGTTTTTCACCATTACAAGTCGGGAACTGCGATATCTAATGTGAAAGCGCTTGCAAACGTCGTTAGGTTAGGTTAGGTTAGGTTAGGTTACGTTAGGTTAGGTTAGGTTAGGTCTGGTTAGGTTAGGTTAGGTTAGGTTAGGGATGTTAGGTAAGGTTTGGTTAGGTTAGGTTAGGTTAGGTTGGGTTAGGTAAGGTTAGGTTAGGTTAAGATATGAACCGCGCTAAAACTGCATTAAACAATGTCACTTAGTGAGATGCTGTGTTTTTCACCATTACAAGTCGGGAACTGCGATATCTAATGTGAAAGCGCATGAAACCGTCGTAATCTTGTAGAAAACATTGTAAAGTAGCGAATAAAACGTTTTCTAACGATAGAAGTGCGAAGGTTCGGTTAGTTTGAGCTAGGTAGCGTCGTGAAGCCACCAAAAACGATGTCATCTAACGAGATAGTGTTGTTTTATTGCGAGTACGAAACTGCGATAGGTGAAATATTGGGAAAGCACACAAAATGGCATGAACTAGCCAGATACTGCGTCTTGTGCCGTTACAAGTGCGAAACTGCTTTATTGTGATATTCTCGTTAAAGCGCATGCAAGTATCGTGAAACCTTAAAGAACGATGTCATTTAGCGAGATACAGCGTTCTGTACTGTAATAAATTGGTGAGAAACTGTGAGGTCAAGCAAATATCGTAATTGTGAACGAAACAGTGTAATTGAGCGTACTTAGATACAAGTGCGAATGTTAGGTTAGGTTGAGATATACACCGTCGTAAAACCGCATTAAACAATGTCACTTAGTGAGATGCAGTGTTTTTCACCTTTACAAGTTGGGAACTGCGATATCTAATGTGAAAGCGCTTGAAACCGTCGTAATGTTGTAGAAAGCAATGTAAAGTAGCGAGTAAAACGTTTTCTAACGATAGAAGTGCGAAGGTTATGTTAGGTTGAGTTATGTTAGTTTAAGCTACGTAGCGTCGTGAAACCACCAAAAACGACGTCATCTAACGAGATAGTGTTGTTTTATTGCGAGTATTAAACTGCGATAGGTGAAATGTTGTGAAAGCACACAAAACGGCATGAACAAGCCAAATACTGCGTGTTCTACCGTTACAAGTGCGAAACTGCTATATTGTGATATTCTCGGTAAAGCGCATGTAAGTATCGTGAAACCTTAAAGAACGATGTCATTTTGCGAGATACAGCGTTCTGTACTGTAATAAGTTGGTGAGAAACTGTGAGGTCAAGCAAATATCGTAATTGTGAACGAAACAGTGTAATTGAGCGTCTTTAGATACAAGTGCGAATGTTAGGTTAGGTTGATATATCAACCGTCGTAAAACCGCATTAAACAATGTCACTTAGTGAGATGTAGTGTTTTTCAACATTACAAGTCGGGAACTACGATATCTAATGTGAAAGCGCATGAAACCGTCGTAATCTTGTAAAAAACATTGTAAAGTTGCGAGTAAAACGTTTTCTAACGATAGAAGTGCGAAGGTTAGGTTAGGTTAGGTTAGTTTAAGCTAGGTAGCGTCGTGAAACTACCAAAAACGACGTCATCTAACGAGATAGTGTTGTTTTATAGCGACTATTAAACTGCCATAGGTGAAATGTGAAAGCACACAAAACGGCATGAACAAGCCAAATACTGCGTGTTCTACCGTTACAAGTGCGAAACTGCTATATTGTGATATTCTCGTTAAAGCGCATGCAAGCATCGTGAAACCTTAAAGAACAATTTCATTTAGCGAGATACAGCGTTCTGTACTGCAATAAGTTGGTGAAAAACTGTGAGGTTATGCAAATATCGTAATTGTGAACAAAACAGTGTAATAGAGCGTTTTTAGATACAAGTGCGAATGTTAGGTTAGGTTAAGATATGAACCGTCGTAAAACCGCAATAAACAATGTCAATTAGTGAGATGCAGTGTTTTTCACCATTAAAAGTGGGGAACTGCGATATCTAATGTGAAAGCGCTTGCAACCGTCGTTAGGTTAGGTTAGGTTAGGTTAGGTTAGGTTTGGTTAGGTTAGGTTAGGTTAGGTTAGATTAGGTGAGGTTGGGTTGAGTTGGGTTAGGTTAGGTTAGGTTAGGTTAGGTTGGGTTAGGTTAGGTTAGGTTAGGTTAGGTTACGTTAGGTTAGGTTAGGTTAGGTTACGTTAGGTTAGGTTAGGTTAGGTAAGGATAATTTGGTTAGGTTAGGTAAGGTTAGGTTAGGTTAGGTTAGGTTGGGTGTGGTGTTGTTGGGTTGGGTTGGGTTGGGTTAGGTTGGGTTAGGTTGGGTTAGGTTACGTTAGGTTAGGTTACGTTACGTTAGGTTATGTTAGGTTAGGTTAGGTTACGTTAGGTTAGGTTAGGTCAGGTTAGGTTAGGTTACGTTAGAATAGGTTAGGTTAGGTTAGGTTACGTTAGGTTAGGTTAAGTTAGGTTAGGTTAGGTTTGGTTAGGTTAGGTTAGGTTAGCTTTGGTTAGGTTAGGTTGGGTTGGGTTGGGTTAGGTTGGGTTAGGTTAGGTTAGGTTAGGTTAGGTTGGGTTAGGTTAGTTTAGGTTAGGTTAGGTTGGGTTGGGTTGGTTAGGTTAGGTTAGGTTAGGTTAGGTAAGGTTAGGTTAGGTTAGGTTAGGTTACGTTAGGTTAAGGTATGAACCGTCGTAAAACCGCATTAAACAATGTCACTTAGTGAGATGCAGTGTTTTTCACCTTTACAAGTTGGGAACTGTGATATCTAATGTGAAAGCGCTTGAAACCGTCGTAATGTTGTAGAAAGCAATGTAAAGTAGCGAGTAAAACGTTTTCTAACGATAGAAGTGCGAAGGTTATGTTAGGTTGAGTTATGTTAGTTTAAGCTAGGTAGCGTCGTGAAACTACCAAAAACAACGTCATCTAACGAGATAGTGTTGTTTTATTGCGAGTACGAAACTGCGATAGGTGAAATGTTGTGAAAGCACACAAAACGGCATGAACAAGCCAAATACTGCGTGTTGTACCGTTACAAGTGCGAAACTGCTATGTTGTGATATTCTCGTTGAAGCGCATGCAAGCATCGTGAAACCTTAAAGAACGATGTCATTTAGCGAGATACAGCGTTCTGTACTGCAATAAGTTGGTGAAAAACTGTGAGGTTATGCAAATATCCTAATTGTGAACGAAACAGTGTAATAGAGCGTTTTTAATACAAGTGCGAATGTTAGGTTAGGTTAAGATATGAACCGTCGTAAAACCGCATTAAACAATGTCACTTAGTGAGATGTAGTGTTTTTCAACATTACAAGTCGGGAACTACGATATCTAATGTGAAAGCGCATGAAACCGTCGTAATCTTGTAGAAAACATTGTAAAGTTGCGAGTAAAACGTTTTCTAACGATAGAAGTGCGAAGGTTAGCTTGAGGTATGTTAGTTTAAGCTATGTAGCGTCGTGAGACCACCAAAAAGAACGTCATCTAACGAGATAGTGTTGTTTTATTGCGAGTACGAAACTGCGATAGGTAAAATGTTGTGAAAGCACACAAAACGGCATGAACAAGCCAAATACTGCGTGTTCTACCGTTACAAGTGCGAAACTGCTATATTGTGATATTCTCGTTAAAGCGCATGCAAGCAACGTGAAACCTTGAAGAACGATGTCATTTAGCGAGATACAGCGTTCTGTACTGCAATAAGTTGGTGAAAAACTGTGAGGTTATGCAAATATCGTAATTGTGAACGAAACAGTGTAATAGAGCGTTTTTCAATACAAGTGCGAATGTTAGGTTAGGTTAAGATATGAACCGTCGTAAAACCGCATTAAGCAATGTCACTTAGTGAGATGCAGTGTTTTTCACCATTACAAGTCGGGAACTGCGATATCTAATGTGAAAGCGCTTGCAAACGTCGTTAGGTTAGGTTAGGTTAGGTTAGGTTACGTTAGGTTAGGTTAGGTTAGGTTTGGTTAGGTTAGGTTAGGTTAGGGATGTTAGGTAAGGTTTGGTTAGGTTAGGTTAGGTTAGGTTGGGTTAGGTAAGGTTAGGTTAGGTTAAGATATGAACCACGCTAAAACTGCATTAAAAAATGTCACTTAGTGAGATGCTGTGTTTTTCACCATTACAAGTCGGGAACTGCGATATCTAATGTGAAAGCGCATGAAACCGTCGTAATCTTGTAGAAAACATTGTAAAGTAGCGAATAAAACGTTTTCTAACGATAGAAGTGCGAAGGTTCGGTTAGTTTGAGCTAGGTAGCGTCGTGAAGCCACCAAAAACGATGTCATCTAACGAGATAGTGTTGTTTTATTGCGAGTACGAAACTGCGATAGGTGAAATATTGGGAAAGCACACAAAATGGCATGAACTAGCCAGATACTGCGTCTTGTGCCGTTACAAGTGCGAAACTGCTTTATTGTGATATTCTCGTTAAAGCGCATGCAAGTATCGTGAAACCTTAAAGAACGATGTCATTTAGCGAGATACAGCGTTCTGTACTGTAATAAGTTGGTGAGAAACTGTGAGGTCAAGCAAATATCGTAATTGTGAACGAAACAGTGTAATTGAGCGTACTTAGATACAAGTGCGAATGTTAGGTTAGGTTGAGATATACACCGTCGTAAAACCGCATTAAACAATGTCACTTAGTGAGATGTAGTATTTTTCAACATTACAAGTCGGGAACTACGATATCCAATGTGAAAGCGCATGAAACCGTCGTAATCTTGTAGAAAACATTGTAAAGTTGCGAGTAAAACGTTTTCTAACGATAGAAGTGCGAAGGTTATGTTAGGTTGAGTTATGTTAGTTTAAGCTACGTAGCGTCGTGAAACCACCAAAAACGACGTCATCTAACGAGATAGTGTTGTTTTATTGCGAGTATTAAACTGCGATAGGTGAAATGTGAAAGCACACAAAACGGCATGAACAAGCCAAATACTGCGTGTTCTACCGTTACAAGTGCGAAACTGCTATATTGTGATATTCTCGGTAAAGCGCATGCAAGTATCGTGAAACCTTAAAGAACGATGTCATTTAGCGAGATACAGCGTTCTGTACTGTAATAAGTTGGTGAGAAACTGTGAGGTCAAGCAAATATCGTAATTGTGAACGAAACAGTGTAATTGAGCGTCTTTAGATACAAGTGCGAATGTTAGGTTAGGTTGATATATCAACCGTCGTAAAACCGCATTAAACAATGTCACTTAGTGAGATGTAGTGTTTTTCAACATTACAAGTCGGGAACTACGATATCTAATGTGAAAGCGCATGAAACCGTCGTAATCTTGTAAAAAACATTGTAAAGTTGCGAGTAAAACGTTTTCTAACGATAGAAGTGCGAAGGTTAGGTTAGGTTAGGTTAGTTTAAGCTAGGTAGCGTCGTGAAACTACCAAAAACGACGTCATCTAACGAGATAGTGTTGTTTTATAGCGAGTATTAAACTGCCATAGGTGAAATGTTGTGAAAGCACACAAAACGGCATGAACAAGCCAAATACTGCGTGTTCTACCGTTACAAGTGCGAAACTGCTATATTGTGATATTCTCGTTAAAGCGCATGCAAGCATCGTGAAACCTTAAAGAACAATGTCATTTAGCGAGATACAGCGTTCTGTACTGCAATAAGTTGGTGAAAAACTGTGAGGTTATGCAAATATCGTAATTGTGAACAAAACAGTGTAATAGAGCGTTTTTAGATACAAGTGCGAATGTTAGGTTAGGTTAAGATATGAACCGTCGTAAAACCCCATTAAACAATGTCAATTAGTGAGATGCAGTGTTTTTCACCATTAAAAGTGGGGAACTGCGATATCTAATGTGAAAGCGCTTGCAACCGTCGTTAGGTTAGGTTAGGTTAGGTTAGGTTAGGTTAGGTTTGGTTAGGTTAGGTTAGGTTAGGTTAGATTAGGTGAGGTTGGGTTGAGTTGGGTTAGGTTAGGTTAGGTTGGGTTAGGTTGGGTTAGGTTACGTTAGGTTAGGTTAGGTTACGTTAGGTTATGTTAGGTTAGGTTAGGTTACGTTAGGTTAGGTCAGGTTAGGTTAGGTTACGTTAGAATAGGTTAGGTTAGGTTAGGTTACGTTAGGTTAGGTTAAGTTAGGTTAGGTTAGGTTTGGTTAGGTTAGGTTAGGTTAGCTTTGGTTAGGTTAGGTTGGGTTGGGTTGGGTTAGGTTAGGTTAGGTTAGGTTAGGTTGGGTTAGGTTAGTTTAGGTTAGGTTAGGTTAGGTTGGGTTGGGTTGGTTAGGTTAGGTTAGGTTAGGTTAGGTAAGGTTAGGTTAGGTTAGGTTAGGTTACGTTAGGTTAAGGTATGAACCGTCGTAAAACCGCATTAAACAATGTCACTTAGTGAGATGCAGTGTTTTTCAACATTACAAGTCGGGAACTGTGATATCTAATGTGAAAGCGCTTGAAACCGTCGTAATGTTGTAGAAAGCAATGTAAAGTAGCGAGTAAAACGTTTTCTAACGATAGAAGTGCGAAGGTTATGTTAGGTTGAGTTATGTTAGTTTAAGCTAGGTAGCGTCGTGAAACTACCAAAAACAACGTCATCTAACGAGATAGTGTTGTTTTATTGCGAGTACGAAACTGCGATAGGTGAAATGTTGTGAAAGCACACAAAACGGCATGAACAAGCCAAATACTGCGTGTTGTACCGTTACAAGTGCGAAACTGCTATGTTGTGATATTCTCGTTGAAGCGCATGCAAGCATCGTGAAACCTTAAAGAACGATGTCATTTAGCGAGATACAGCGTTCTGTACTGCAATAAGTTGGTGAAAAACTGTGAGGTTATGCAAATATCCTAATTGTGAACGAAACAGTGTAATAGAGCGTTTTTAATACAAGTGCGAATGTTAGGTTAGGTTAAGATATGAACCGTCGTAAAACCGCATTAAACAATGTCACTTAGTGAGATGTAGTGTTTTTCAACATTACAAGTCGGGAACTACGATATCTAATGTGAAAGCGCATGAAACCGTCGTAATCTTGTAGAAAACATTGTAAAGTTGCGAGTAAAACGTTTTCTAACGATAGAAGTGCGAAGGTTAGCTTGAGTTATGTTAGTTTAAGCTATGTAGCGTCGTGAGACCACCAAAAAGAACGTCATCTAACGAGATAGTGTTGTTTTATTGCGAGTACGAAACTGCGATAAGTAAAATGTTGTGAAAGCACACAAAACGGCATGAACAAGCCAAATACTGCGTGTTGTACCGTTACAAGTGCGAAACTGCTATGTTGTGACATTCTCGGTAAAGCGCATGCAAGTATCGTGAAACCTAAAAGAACGATGTCATTTAGCGAGATACAGCGTTCTGTACTGTAAAAAGTTGGTGAGAAACTGTGAGGTCAAGCAAATATCGTAATTGTGAACGAAACAGTGTAATTGAGCGTACTTAGATACAAGTGCGAATGTTAGGTTAGGTTGAGATATACACCGTCGTAAAACCGCATTAAACAATGTCACTTAGTTAGATGCAGTGTTTTTCACCTTTACAAGTTGGGAACTGCGATATCTAATGTGAAAGTGCTTGAAACCGTCGTAATGTTGTAGAAAGCAATGTAAAGTAGCGAGTAAAACGTTTTCTAACGATAGAAGTGCGAAGGTTATGTTAGGTTGAGTTATGTTAGTTTAAGCTACGTAGCGTCGTGAAACCACCAAAAACGACGTCATCTAACGAGATAGTGTTGTTTTATTGCGAGTATTAAACTGCGATAGGTGAAATGTTGTGAAAGCACACAAAACGGCATGAACAAGCCAAATACTGCGTGTTCTACCGTTACAAGTGCGAAACTGCTATATTGTGATATTCTCGGTAAAGCGCATGCAAGTATCGTGAAACCTTAAAGAACGATGTCATTTAGCGAGATACAGCGTTCTGTACTGCAATAAGTTGGTGAGAAACTGTGAGGTCAAGCAAATATCGTAATTGTGAACGAAACAGTGTAATTGAGCGTCTTTAGATACAAGTGCGAATGTTAGGTTAGGTTGATATATCAACCGTCGTAAAACCGCATTAAACAATGTCAATTACTGAGATGCAGTGTTTTTCACCATTAAAAGTGGGGAACTGCGATATGTAATGTGAAAGCGCTTGCAACCGTCGTTAGGTTAGGTTAGGTTAGGTTAGGTTAGGTTATGTTAGGTTAGGTTAGGTTACGTTAGGTTAGGTTAAGTCAGGTAAGGTTAGGTTACGTTAGAATAGGTTAGGTTAGGTTAGGTTACGTTAGGTTAGGTTAAGTTAGGTTAGGTTAGGTTTGGTTAGCTTAGGTTAGGTTAGCTTAGGTTAGGTTAGGTTGGGTTGGGTTGGGTTAGGTTGGGTTAGGTTAGGTTAGGTTAGGTTAGGTTGGGTTAGGTTAGTTTAGGTTAGGTTAGGTTAGGTTAGGTTGGGTTGGGTTGGGTTAGGTTAGGTTAGGTTAGGTTAGGTTAGGTAAGGTTAGGTTAGGTTAGGTTACGTTACGTTAGGTTAAGGTATGAACTGTCGTAAAACCGCATTAAACAATGTCACTTAGTGAGATGCAGTGTTTTTCACCTTTACAAGTTGGGAACTGTGATATCTAATGTGAAAGCGCTTGAAACCGTCATAATGTTGTAGAAAGCAATGTAAAGTAGCGAGTAAAACGTTTTCTAACGATAGAAGTGCGAAGGTTATGTTAGGTTGAGTTATGTTAGTTTAAGCTAGGTAGCGTCGTGCAACTACCAAAAACAACGTCATCTAACGAGATAGTGTTGTTTTATTGCGAGTACGAAACTGCGATAGGTGAAATGTTGTGAAAGCACACAAAACGGCATGAACAAGCCAAATACTGCGTGTTGTACCGTTACAAGTGCGAAACTGCTATGTTGTGACATTCTCGGTAAAGCGCATGCAAGTATCGTGAAACCTTAACGATGTCATTTAGCGAGATACAGCGTTCTGTACTGTAATAAGTTGGTGAGAAACTGTGAGGTCAAGCAAATATCGTAATTGTGAACGAAACAGTGTAATTGAGCGTCTTTAGATACAAGTGCGAATGTTAGGTTAGGTTAAGATATGAACCGTCGTAAAACCGCACTAAACAATGTCACTTAGTGAGATGCAGTGTTTTTCACCATTACAAGTCGGGAACTGCGATATCTAATGTGAAAGCGCTTGCAAACGTCGTTAGGTTAGGTTAGGTTAGGTTAGGTCAGGTTAGGTTACGTTAGGTTAGGTTTGGTTAGGTTAGGTTAGGTTAGGTTATGTTAGGTTAGGTTGGGTTAGGTTAGGTTAGGTTACGTTAGGTTAAGGTATGAACCGTCGTAAAACCGCAATAAACAATGTCACTTAGTGAGATGCAGTGTTTTTCACCTTTACAAGTTGGGAACTGTGATATCTAATGTGAAAGCGCTTGAAACCGTCGTAATGTTGTAGAAAGCAATGTAAAGTAGCGAGTAAAACGTTTTCTAACGATAGAAGTGCGAAGGTTATGTTAGGTTGAGTTATGTTAGTTTAAGCTAGGTAGCGTCGTGAAACTACCAAAAACAACGTCATCTAACGAGATAGTGTTGTTTTATTGCGAGTACGAAACTGCGATAGGTGAAATGTTGTGAAAGCACACAAAACGGCATGAACAAGCCAAATACTGCGTGTTGTACCGTTACAAGTGCGAAACTGCTATGTTGTGATATTCTCGTTGAAGCGCATGCAAGCATCGTGAAACCTTAAAGAACGATGTCATTTAGCGAGATACAGCGTTCTGTACTGCAATAAGTTGGTGAAAAACTGTGAGGTTATGCAAATATCCTAATTGTGAACGAAACAGTGTAATAGAGCGTTTTTAATACAAGTGCGAATGTTAGGTTAGGTTAAGATATGAACCGTCGTAAAACCGCATTAAACAATGTCACTTAGTGAGATGTAGACGTAGTCGGGAACTACGATATCTAATGTGAAAGCGCATGAAACCGTCGTAATCTTGTAGAAAACATTGTAAAGTTGCGAGTAAAACGTTTTCTAACGATAGAAGTGCGAAGGTTAGCTTGAGTTATGTTAGTTTAAGCTATGTAGCGTCGTGAGACCACCAAAAAGAACGTCATCTAACGAGATAGTGTTGTTTTATTGCGAGTACGAAACTGCGATAGGTAAAATGTTGTGAAAGCACACAAAACGGCATGAACAAGCCAAATACTGCGTGTTGTACCGTTACAAGTGCGAAACTGCTATGTTGTGACATTCTCGGTAAAGCGCATGCAAGTATCGTGAAACCTAAAAGAACGATGTCATTTAGCGAGATACAGCGTTCTGTACTGTAATAAGTTGGTGAAAAACTGTGAGGGTATGCAAATATCCTAATTGTGAACGAAACAGTGTAATAGAGCGTTTTTTAATGCAAGTGCGAATGTTAGGTTAGGTTAAGATATGAACCGTCGTAAAACCGCATTAAACAATGTCACTTAGTGAGATGCAGTGTTTTTCACCATTACAAGTCGGGAACTGCGATATCTAATGTGAAAGCGCTTGCAAACGTCGTTAGGTTAGGTTAGGTTAGGTTAGGTTACGTTAGGTTAGGTTAGGTTAGGTTTGGTTAGGTTAGGTTAGGTTAGGTTAGGTTAGGGATGTTAGGTAAGGTTTGGTTAGGTTAGGTTAGGTTAGGTTGGGTTAGGTAAGGTTAGGTTAGGTTAAGATATGAACCGCGCTAAAACTGCATTAAACAATGTCACTTAGTGAGATGCTGTGTTTTTCACCATTACAAGTCGGGAACTGCGATATCTAATGTGAAAGCGCATGAAACCGTCGTAATCTTGTAGAAAACATTGTAAAGTAGAGAATAAAACGTTTTCTAACGATAGAAGTGCGAAGGTTCGGTTAGTTTGAGCTAGGTAGCGTCGTGAAGCCACCAAAAACGATGTCATCTAACGAGATAGTGTTGTTTTATTGCGAGTACGAAACTGCGATAGGTGAAATATTGGGAAAGCACACAAAATGGCATGAACTAGCCAGATACTGCGTCTTGTGCCGTTACAAGTGCGAAACTGCTTTATTGTGATATTCTCGTTAAAGCGCATGCAAGTATCGTGAAACCTTAAAGAACGATGTCATTTAGCGAGATACAGCGTTCTGTACTGTAATAAGTTGGTGAGAAACTGTGAGGTCAAGCAAATATCGTAATTGTGAACGAAACAGTGTAATTGAGCGTACTTAGATACAAGTGCGAATGTTAGGTTAGGTTGAGATATACACCGTCGTAAAACCGCATTAAACAATGTCACTTAGTGAGATGCAGTGTTTTTCACCTTTACAAGTTGGGAACTGCGATATCTAATGTGAAAGCGCTTGAAACCGTCGTAATGTTGTAGAAAGCAATGTAAAGTAGCGAGTAAAACGTTTTCTAACGATAGAAGTGCGAAGGTTATGTTAGGTTGAGTTATGTTAGTTTAAGCTACGTAGCGTCGTGAAACCACCAAAAACGACGTCATCTAACGAGATAGTGTTGTTTTATTGCGAGTATTAAACTGCGATAGGTGAAATGTGAAAGCACACAAAACGGCATGAACAAGCGAAATACTGCGTGTTCTACCGTTACAAGTGCGAAACTGCTATATTGTGATATTCTCGGTAAAGCGCATGCAAGTATCGTGAAACCTTAAAGAACGATGTCATTTAGCGAGATACAGCGTTCTGTACTGTAATAAGTTGGTGAGAAACTGTGAGGTCAAGCAAATATCGTAATTGTGAACGAAACAGTGTAATTGAGCGTCTTTAGATACAAGTGCGAATGTTAGGTTAGGTTAAGATATGAACCGTCGTAAAACCGCATTAAACAATGTCACTTAGTGAGATGTAGTGTTTTTCAACATTACAAGTCGGGAACTACGATATCTAATGTGAAAGCGCATGAAACCGTCGTAATCTTGTAGAAAACATTGTAAAGTTGCGAGTAAAACGTTTTCTAACGATAGAAGTGCGAAGGTTAGCTTGAGTTATGTTAGTTTAAGCTATGTAGCGTCGTGAGACCACCAAAAAGAACGTCATCTAACGAGATAGTGTTGTTTTATTGCGAGTACGAAACTGCGATAGGTAAAATGTTGTGAAAGCACACAAAACGGCATGAACAAGCCAAATACTGCGTGTTGTACCGTTACAAGTGCGAAACTGCTATGTTGTGACATTCTCGGTAAAGCGCATGCAAGTATGGTGAAACCTAAAAGAACGATGTCATTTAGCGAGATACAGCGTTCTGTACTGTAATAAGTTGGTGAGAAACTGTGAGGTCAAGCAAATATCGTAATTGTGAACGAAACAGTGTAATTGAGCGTCTTTAGATACAAGTGTGAATGTTAGGTTAGGTTCACATATCAACCATCGTAAAACCGCATTTAACAATGTCCCTTAGTGAGATGTAGTGTTTTTCAACATTACAAGTCGGGAACTACGATATCTAATGTGAAAGCGGATGAAACCGTCGTAATCTTGTAGAAAACATTGTAAAGTGGCGAGTAAAACGTTTTCTAACGATAGAAGTGCGAAGGTTAGGTTAGGTTAGGTTAGTTTAAGCTAGGTAGCGTCGTGAAACTACCAAAAACGACGTCATCTAACGAGATAGTGTTGTTTTATAGCGAGTATTAAACTGCGATAGGTGAAATGTTGTGAAAGCACACAAAACGGCATGAACAAGCCAAATACTGCGTGTTCTACCGTTACAAGTGCGAAACTGCTATATTGTGATATTCTCGTTAAAGCGCATGCAAGCATCGTGAAACCTTAAAGAACAATGTCATTTAGCGAGATACAGCGTTCTGTACTGCAATAAGTTGGTGAAAAACTGTAAGGTTATGCAAATATCGTAATTGTGAACAAAACAGTGTAGTAGAGCGTTTTTAGATACAAGTGCGAATGTTAGGTTAGGTTAAGATATGAACCGTCGTAAAACCGCATTAAACAATGTCAATTACTGAGATGCAGTGTTTTTCACCATTAAAAGTGGGGAACTGCGATATTTAATGTGAAAGCGCTTGCAACCGTCGTTAGGTTAGGTTAGGTTAGGTTTGGTTAGGTTAGGTTAGGTTAGATTAGGTTAGGTTGAGTTGGGTTAGGTTAGGTTAGGTTGGGTTAGGTTAGGTTAGGTTAGGTTAGGTTACGTTAGGTTAGGTTAGGTTACGTTAGGTTAGGTTATGTTAGGTTAGGTAAGGATAATTTGGTTAGGTTAGGTAAGGTTAGGTTAGGTTAGGTTAGGTTGGGTTGGGTGTTGTTGGGTTGGGTTGGGTTAGGTTGGGTTAGGTTAGGTTAGGTTACGTTAGGTTAGGTTAGGTTAGGTTAGGTTACGTTAGGTTATGTTAGGTTAGGTTAGGTTACGTTAGGTTAGGTTAGGTCAGGTAAGGTTAGGTTACGTTAGAATAGGTTAGGTTAGGTTAGGTTACGTTAGGTTAGGTTAAGTTAGGTTAGGTTAGGTTTGGTTAGCTTAGGTTAGGTTAGCTTAGGTTAGGTTAGGTTGGGTTGGGTTGGGTTAGGTTGGGTTAGGTTAGGTTAGGTTAGGTTAGGTTGGGTTAGGTTAGTTTAGGTTAGGTTAGGTTAGGTTAGGTTGGGTTGGGTTGGGTTAGGTTAGGTTAGGTTAGGTTAGGTAAGGTTAGGTTAGGTTAGGTTACGTTAGGTTAAGGTATGAACTGTCGTAAAACCGCATTAAACAATGTCACTTAGTGAGATGCAGTGTTTTTCACCTTTACAAGTTGGGAACTGTGATATCTAATGTGAAAGCGCTTGAAACCGTCATAATGTTGTAGAAAGCAATGTAAAGTAGCGAGTAAAACGTTTTCTAACGATAGAAGTGCGAAGGTTATGTTAGGTTGAGTTATGTTAGTTTAAGCTAGGTAGCGTCGTGCAACTACCAAAAACAACGTCATCTAACGAGATAGTGTTGTTTTATTGCGAGTACGAAACTGCGATAGGTGGAATGTTGTGAAAGCACACAAAACGGCATGAACAAGCCAAATACTGCGTGTTGTACCGTTACAAGTGCGAAACTGCTATGTTGTGACATTCTCGGTAAAGCGCATGCAAGTATCGTGAAACCTAAAAGAACGATGTCATTTAGCGAGATACAGCGTTCTGTACTGTAATAAGTTGGTGAAAAACTGTGAGGGTATGCAAATATCCTAATTGTGAACGAAACAGTGTAATAGAGCGTTTTTTAATGCAAGTGCGAATGTTAGGTTAGGTTAAGATATGAACCGTCGTAAAACCGCATTAAACAATGTCACTTAGTGAGATGCAGTGTTTTTCACCATTACAAGTCGGGAACTGCGATATCTAATGTGAAAGCGCTTGCAAACGTCGTTAGGTTAGGTTAGGTTAGGTTAGGTTACGTTAGGTTAGGTTAGGTTAGGTTTGGTTAGGTTAGGTTAGGTTAGGTTAGGTTAGGGATGTTAGGTAAGGTTTGGTTAGGTTAGGTTAGGTTAGGTTGGGTTAGGTAAGGTTAGGTTAGGTTAAGATATGAACCGCGCTAAAACTGCATTAAACAATGTCACTTAGTGAGATGCTGTGTTTTTCACCATTACAAGTCGGGAACTGCGATATCTAATGTGAAAGCGCATGAAACCGTCGTAATCTTGTAGATAACATTGTAAAGTAGAGAATAAAACGTTTTCTAACGATAGAAGTGCGAAGGTTCGGTTAGTTTGAGCTAGGTAGCGTCGTGAAGCCACCAAAAACGATGTCATCTAACGAGATAGTGTTGTTTTATTGCGAGTACGAAACTGCGATAGGTGAAATATTGGGAAAGCACACAAAATGGCATGAACTAGCCAGATACTGCGTCTTGTGCCGTTACAAGTGCGAAACTGCTTTATTGTGATATTCTCGTTAAAGCGCATGCAAGTATCGTGAAACCTTAAAGAACGATGTCATTTAGCGAGATACAGCGTTCTGTACTGTAATAAGTTGGTGAGAAACTGTGAGGTCAAGCAAATATCGTAATTGTGAACGAAACAGTGTAATTGAGCGTACTTAGATACAAGTGCGAATGTTAGGTTAGGTTGAGATATACACCGTCGTAAAACCGCATTAAACAATGTCACTTAGTGAGATGCAGTGTTTTTCACCTTTACAAGTTGGGAACTGCGATATCTAATGTGAAAGCGCTTGAAACCGTCGTAATGTTGTAGAAAGCAATGTAAAGTAGCGAGTAAAACGTTTTCTAACGATAGAAGTGCGAAGGTTATGTTAGGTTGAGTTATGTTAGTTTAAGCTACGTAGCGTCGTGAAACCACCAAAAACGACGTCATCTAACGAGATAGTGTTGTTTTATTGCGAGTATTAAACTGCGATAGGTGAAATGTGAAAGCACACAAAACGGCATGAACAAGCGAAATACTGCGTGTTCTACCGTTACAAGTGCGAAACTGCTATATTGTGATATTCTCGGTAAAGCGCATGCAAGTATCGTGAAACCTTAAAGAACGATGTCATTTAGCGAGATACAGCGTTCTGTACTGTAATAAGTTGGTGAGAAACTGTGAGGTCAAGCAAATATCGTAATTGTGAACGAAACAGTGTAATTGAGCGTCTTTAGATACAAGTGCGAATGTTAGGTTAGGTTAAGATATGAACCGTCGTAAAACCGCATTAAACAATGTCACTTAGTGAGATGTAGTGTTTTTCAACATTACAAGTCGGGAACTACGATATCTAATGTGAAAGCGCATGAAACCGTCGTAATCTTGTAGAAAACATTGTAAAGTTGCGAGTAAAACGTTTTCTAACGATAGAAGTGCGAAGGTTAGCTTGAGTTATGTTAGTTTAAGCTATGTAGCGTCGTGAGACCACCAAAAAGAACGTCATCTAACGAGATAGTGTTGTTTTATTGCGAGTACGAAACTGCGATAGGTAAAATGTTGTGAAAGCACACAAAACGGCATGAACAAGCCAAATACTGCGTGTTGTACCGTTACAAGTGCGAAACTGCTATGTTGTGACATTCTCGGTAAAGCGCATGCAAGTATGGTGAAACCTAAAAGAACGATGTCATTTAGCGAGATACAGCGTTCTGTACTGTAATAAGTTGGTGAGAAACTGTGAGGTCAAGCAAATATCGTAATTGTGAACGAAACAGTGTAATTGAGCGTCTTTAGATACAAGTGTGAATGTTAGGTTAGGTTCACATATCAACCATCGTAAAACCGCATTTAACAATGTCCCTTAGTGAGATGTAGTGTTTTTCAACATTACAAGTCGGGAACTGTGATATCTAATGTGAAAGCGCTTGAAACCGTCATAATGTTGTAGAAAGCAATGTAAAGTAGCGAGTAAAACGTTTTCTAACGATAGAAGTGCGAAGGTTATGTTAGGTTGAGTTATGTTAGTTTAAGCTAGGTAGCGTCGTGCAACTACCAAAAACAACGTCATCTAACGAGATAGTGTTGTTTTATTGCGAGTACGAAACTGCGATAGGTGAAATGTTGTGAAAGCACACAAAACGGCATGAACAAGCCAAATACTGCGTGTTGTACCGTTACAAGTGCGAAACTGCTATGTTGTGACATTCTCGGTAAAGCGCATGCAAGTATCGTGAAACCTTAAAGAACGATGTCATTTAGCGAGATACCGCGTTCTGTACTGCAATAAGTTGGTGAAAAACTGTGAGGTTATGCAAATATCGTAATTGTGAACAAAACAGTGTAGTAGAGCGTTTTTAGATACAAGTGCGAATGTTAGGTTAGGTTAAGATATGAACCGTCGTAAAACCGCATTAAACAATGTAAATTAGTGAGATGCAGTGTTTTTCACCATTAAAAGTCGGGAACTGCGATATCTAATGTGAAAGCGCTTGCAACCGTTAGGTTAGGTTAGGTTAGGTTAGGTTTTGTTAGGTTAGGTTAGGTTAGGTTAGATTAGGTTAGGTTGGGTTGAGTTGGGTTAGGTTAGGTTAGGTTAGGTTAGGTTGGGTTAGGTTAGGTTAGGTTAGGTTGGGTTACGTTAGGTTAGGTTAGGTTACGTTAGGTTAGGTTAGGTTAGGTTACGTTAGGTTAGGTTAGGTTAGGTAAGGATAATTTGGTTAGGTTAGGTAAGGTTAGGTTAGGTTAGGTTGGGTTGGGTGTTGTTGGGTTGGGTGTTGTTGGGTTGGGTTGGGTTGGGTTAGGTTGGGTTAGGTTAGGTTAGGTTACGTTAGGTTATGTTAGGTTAGGTTAGGTTACGTTAGGTTAGGTTAGGTTACGTTAGGTTAGGTTAGGTCAGGTAAGGTTAGGTTACGTTAGAATAGGTTAGGTTAGGTTAGGTTACGTTAGGTTAGGTTAAGTTAGGTTAGGTTAGGTTTGGTTAGGTTAGCTTAGGTTAGGTTAGGTTGGGTTGGGTTGGGTTAGGTTAGGTTAGGTTAGGTTAGGTTGGGTTAGGTTAGTTTAGGTTAGGTTAGGTTAGGTTAGGTTGGGTTGGGTTGGGTTAGGTTAGGTTAGGTTAGGTTAGGTAAGGTTAGGCTAGGTTAGGTTACGTTAGGTTAAGGTATGAACCGTCGTAAAACCGCATTAAACAATGTCACTTAGTGAGATGCAGTGTTTTTCACCTTTACAAGTTGGGAACTGTGATATCTAATGTGAAAGCGCTTGAAACCGTCGTAATGTTGTAGAAAGCAATGTAAAGTAGCGAGTAAAACGTTTTCTAACGATAGAAGTGCGAAGGTTATGTTAGGTTGAGTTATGTTAGTTTAAGCTAGGTAGCGTCGTGAAACTACCAAAAACAACGTCATCTAACGAGATAGTGTTGTTTTATTGCGAGTACGAAACTGCGATAGGTGAAATGTTGTGAAAGCACACAAAACGGCATGAACAAGCCAAATACTGCGTGTTGTACCGTTACAAGTGCGAAACTGCTAGGTTGTGATATTCTCGTTAAAGCGCATGCAAGCATCGTGAAACCTTAAAGAACGATGTCATTTAGCGAGATACAGCGTTCTGTACTGCAATAAGTTGGTGAAAAACTGTGAGGTTATGCAAATATCGTAATTGTGAACAAAACAGTGTAATAGAGCGTTTTTCAATACAAGTACGAATGTTAGGTTAGGTTAAGATATGAACCGTCGTAAAACCGAACTAAACAATGTCACTTAGTGAGATGCAGTGTTTTTCAACATTACAAGTCGGGAACTACGATATCTAATGTGAAAGCGCATGAAACCGTCGTAATCTTGTAGAAAACATTGTAAAGTTGCGAGTAAAACGTTTTCTAACGATAGAAGTGCGAAGGTTAGCTTGAGTTATGTTAGTTTAAGCTATGTAGCGTCGTGAGACCACCAAAAAGAACGTCATCTAACGAGATAGTGTTGTTTTATTGCGAGTACGAAACTGCGATAGGTGAAATATTGGGAAAGCACACAAAATGGCATGAACTAGCCAGATACTGCGTCTTGTGCCGTTACAAGTGCGAAACTGCTTTATTGTGATTTTCTCGTTAAAGCGCATGCAAGTATCGTGAAACCTTAAAGAACGATGTCATTTAGCGAGATACAGCGTTCTGTACTGTAATAAGTTGGTGAGAAACTGTGAGGTCAAGCAAATATCGTAATTGTGAACGAAACAGTGTAATTGAGCGTACTTAGATACAAGTGCGAATGTTAGGTTAGGTTGAGATATACACCGTCGTAAAACCGCATTAAACAATGTCACTTAGTGAGATGCAGTGTTTTTCACCTTTACAAGTTGGGAACTGCGATATCTAATGTGAAAGCGCTTGAAACCGTCGTAATGTTGTAGAAAGCAATGTAAAGTAGCGAGTAAAACGTTTTCTAACGATAGAAGTGCGAAGGTCATGTTAGGTTGAGTTATGTTAGTTTAAGCTACGTAGCGTCGTGAAACCACCAAAAACGACGTCATCTAACGAGATAGTGTTGTTTTATTGCGAGTATTAAACTGCGATAGGTGAAATGTTGTGAAAGCACACAAAACGGCATGAACAAGCCAAATACTGCGTGTTCTACCGTTACAAGTGCGAAACTGCTATATTGTGATATTCTCGGTAAAGCGCATGCAAATATCGTGAAACCTTAAAGAACGATGTCATTTAGCGAGATACAGCGTTCTGTACTGTAATAAGTTGGTGAGAAACTGTGAGGTCAAGCAAATATCGTAATTGTGAACGAAACAGTGTAATTGAGCGTCTTTAGATACAAGTGCGAATGTTAGGTTAGGTTGATATATCAACCGTCGTAAAACCGCATTAAACAATGTCAATTACTGAGATGCAGTGTTTTTCACCATTAAAAGTGGGGAACTGCGATATTTAATGTGAAAGCGCTTGCAACCGTCGTTAGGTTAGGTTAGGTTAGGTTAGGTTAGGTTATGTTAGGTTAGGTTAGGTTACGTTAGGTTAGGTTAAGTCAGGTAAGGTTAGGTTACGTTAGAATAGGTTAGGTTAGGTTAGGTTACGTTAGGTTAGGTTAAGTTAGGTTAGGTTAGGTTTGGTTAGCTTAGGTTAGGTTAGCTTAGGTTAGGTTAGGTTGGGTTGGGTTGGGTTAGGTTGGGTTAGGTTAGGTTAGGTTAGGTTAGGTTGGGTTAGGTTAGTTTAGGTTAGGTTAGGTTAGGTTAGGTTGGGTTGGGTTGGGTTAGGTTAGGTTAGGTTAGGTTAGGTAAGGTTAGGTTAGGTTAGGTTAGGTTACGTTAGGTTAAGGTATGAACTGTCGTAAAACCGCATTAAACAATGTCACTTAGTGAGATGCAGTGTTTTTCACCTTTACAAGTTGGGAACTGTGATATCTAATGTGAAAGCGCTTGAAACCGTCATAATGTTGTAGAAAGCAATGTAAAGTAGCGAGTAAAACGTTTTCTAACGATAGAAGTGCGAAGGTTATGTTAGGTTGAGTTATGTTAGTTTAAGCTAGGTAGCGTCGTGCAACTACCAAAAACAACGTCATCTAACGAGATAGTGTTTTATTGCGAGTACGAAACTGCGATAGGTGAAATGTTGTGAAAGCACACAAAACGGCATGAACAAGCCAAATACTGCGTGTTGTACCGTTACAAGTGCGAAACTGCTATGTTGTGACATTCTCGGTAAAGCGCATGCAAGTATCGTGAAACCTTAAAGAACGATGTCATTTAGCGAGATACAGCATTCTGTACTGTAATAAGTTGGTGAGAAACTGTGAGGTCAAGCAAATATCGTAATTGTGAACGAAACAGTGTAATTGAGCGTCTTTAGATACAAGTGCGAATGTTAGGTTAGGTTAAGATATGAACCGTCGTAAAACCGCACTAAACAATGTCACTTAGTGAGATGCAGTGTTTTTCACCATTACAAGTCGGGAACTGCGATATCTAATGTGAAAGCGCTTGCAAACGTCGTTAGGTTAGGTTAGGTTAGGTTAGGTCAGGTTAGGTTACGTTAGGTTAGGTTTGGTTAGGTTAGGTTAGGTTAGGTTAGGTTATGTTAGGTTAGGTTGGGTTAGGTTAGGTTAGGTTACGTTAGGTTAAGGTATGAACCGTCGTAAAACCGCAATAAACAATGTCACTTAGTGAGATGCAGTGTTTTTCACCTTTACAAGTTGGGAACTGCGATATCTAATGTGAAAGCGCTTGAAACCGTCGTAATGTTGTAGAAAGCAATGTAAAGTAGCGAGTAAAACGTTTTCTAACGATAGAAGTGCGAAGGTTATGTTAGGTTGAGTTATGTTAGTTTAAGCTAGGTAGCGTCGTGAAACTACCAAAAACAACGTCATCTAACGAGATAGTGTTGTTTTATTGCGAGTACGAAACTGCGATAGGTGAAATGTTGTGAAAGCACACAAAACGGCATGAACAAGCCAAATACTGCGTGTTGTACCGTTACAAGTGCGAAACTGCTAGGTTGTGATATTCTCGTTAAAGCGCATGCAAGCATCGTGAAACCTTAAAGAACGATGTCATTTAGCGAGATGCAGCGTTCTGTACTGCAATAAGTTGGTGAAAAACTGTGAGGTTATGCAAATATCCTAATTGTGAACGAAACAGTGTAATAGAGCGTTTTTTAATGCAAGTGCGAATGTTAGGTTAGGTGAAGATATGAACCGTCGTAAAACCGCATTAAACAATGTAAATTAGTGAGATGCAGTGTTTTTCACCATTAAAAGTCGGGAACTGCGATATCTAATGTGAAAGCGCATGAAACCGTCGTAATCTTGTAAAAAACATTGTAAAGTTGCGAGTAAAACGTTTTCTAACGATAGAAGTGCGAAGGTTAGGTTAGGTTAGGTTAGTTTAAGCTAGGTAGCGTCGTGAAACTACCAAAAACGACGTCATCTAACGAGATAGTGTTGTTTTATAGCGAGTATTAAACTGCCATAGGTGAAATGTTGTGAAAGCACACAAAACGGCATGAACAAGCCAAATACTGCGTGTTCTACCGTTACAAGTGCGAAACTGCTATATTGTGATATTCTCGTTAAAGCGCATGCAAGCATCGTGAAACCTTAAAGAACAATGTCATTTAGCGAGATACAGCGTTCTGTACTGCAATAAGTTGGTGAAAAACTGTGAGGTTATGCAAATATCGTAATTGTGAACAAAACAGTGTAATAGAGCGTTTTTAGATACAAGTGCGAATGTTAGGTTAGGTTAAGATATGAACCGTCGTAAAACCGCATTAAACAATGTCAATTAGTGAGATGCAGTGTTTTTCACCATTAAAAGTGGGGAACTGCGATATCTAATGTGAAAGCGCTTGCAACCGTCGTTAGGTTAGGTTAGGTTAGGTTAGGTTAGGTTAGGTTTGGTTAGGTTAGGTTAGGTTAGGTTAGATTAGGTGAGGTTGGGTTGAGTTGGGTTAGGTTAGGTTAGGTTAGGTTAGGTTGGGTTAGGTTAGGTTAGGTTAGGTTAGGTTACGTTAGGTTAGGTTAGGTTAGGTTAGGTTAGGTTGGGTTAGGTTAGTTTAGGTTAGGTTAGGTTAGGTTGGGTTGGGTTGGTTAGGTTAGGTTAGGTTAGGTTAGGTAAGGTTAGGTTAGGTTAGGTTAGGTTACGTTAGGTTAAGGTATGAACCGTCGTAAAATCGCATTAAACAATGTCACTTAGTGAGATGCAGTGTTTTTCACCTTTACAAGTTGGGAACTGTGATATCTAATGTGAAAGCGCTTGAAACCGTCGTAATGTTGTAGAAAGCAATGTAAAGTAGCGAGTAAAACGTTTTCTAACGATAGAAGTGCGAAGGTTATGTTAGGTTGAGTTATGTTAGTTTAAGCTAGGTAGCGTCGTGAAACTACCAAAAACAACGTCATCTAACGAGATAGTGTTGTTTTATTGCGAGTACGAAACTGCGATAGGTGAAATGTTGTGAAAGCACACAAAACGGCATGAACAAGCCAAATACTGCGTGTTGTACCGTTACAAGTGCGAAACTGCTATGTTGTGATATTCTCGTTGAAGCGCATGCAAGCATCGTGAAACCTTAAAGAACGATGTCATTTAGCGAGATACAGCGTTCTGTACTGCAATAAGTTGGTGAAAAACTGTGAGGTTATGCAAATATCCTAATTGTGAACGAAACAGTGTAATAGAGCGTTTTTAATACAAGTGCGAATGTTAGGTTAGGTTAAGATATGAACCGTCGTAAAACCGCATTAAACAATGTCACTTAGTGAGATGTAGACGTAGTCGGGAACTACGATATCTAATGTGAAAGCGCATGAAACCGTCGTAATCTTGTAGAAAACATTGTAAAGTTGCGAGTAAAACGTTTTCTAACGATAGAAGTGCGAAGGTTAGCTTGAGTTATGTTAGTTTAAGCTATGTAGCGTCGTGAGACCACCAAAAAGAACGTCATCTAACGAGAGAGTGTTGTTTTATTGCGAGTACGAAACTGCGATAGGTAAAATGTTGTGAAAGCACACAAAACGGCATGAACAAGCCAAATACTGCGTGTTGTACCGTTACAAGTGCGAAACTGCTATGTTGTGACATTCTCGGTAAAGCGCATGCAAGTATCGTGAAACCTAAAAGAACGATGTCATTTAGCGAGATACAGCGTTCTGTACTGTAATAAGTTGGTGAAAAACTGTGAGGGTATGCAAATATCCTAATTGTGAACGAAACAGTGTAATAGAGCGTTTTTTAATGCAAGTGCGAATGTTAGGTTAGGTTAAGATATGAACCGTCGTAAAACCGCATTAAACAATGTCACTTAGTGAGATGCAGTGTTTTTCACCATTACAAGTCGGGAACTGCGATATCTAATGTGAAAGCGCTTGCAAACGTCGTTAGGTTAGGTTAGGTTAGGTTAGGTTAGGTTACGTTAGGTTAGGTTAGGTTAGGTTTGGTTAGGTTAGGTTAGGTTAGGTTAGGTTAGGGATGTTAGGTAAGGTTTGGTTAGGTTAGGTTAGGTTAGGTTGGGTTAGGTAAGGTTAGGTTAGGTTAAGATATGAACCGCGCTAAAACTGCATTAAACAATGTCACTTAGTGAGATGCTGTGTTTTTCACCATTACAAGTCGGGAACTGCGATATCTAATGTGAAAGCGCATGAAACCGTCGTAATCTTGTAGAAAACATTGTAAAGTAGAGAATAAAACGTTTTCTAACGATAGAAGTGCGAAGGTTCGGTTAGTTTGAGCTAGGTAGCGTCGTGAAGCCACCAAAAACGATGTCATCTAACGAGATAGTGTTGTTTTATTGCGAGTACGAAACTGCGATAGGTGAAATATTGGGAAAGCACACAAAATGGCATGAACTAGCCAGATACTGCGTCTTGTGCCGTTACAAGTGCGAAACTGCTTTATTGTGATATTCTCGTTAAAGCGCATGCAAGTATCGTGAAACCTTAAAGAACGATGTCATTTAGCGAGATACAGCGTTCTGTACTGTAATAAGTTGGTGAGAAACTGTGAGGTCAAGCAAATATCGTAATTGTGAACGAAACAGTGTAATTGAGCGTACTTAGATACAAGTGCGAATGTTAGGTTAGGTTGAGATATACACCGTCGTAAAACCGCATTAAACAATGTCACTTAGTGAGATGCAGTGTTTTTCACCTTTACAAGTTGGGAACTGCGATATCTAATGTGAAAGCGCTTGAAACCGTCGTAATGTTGTAGAAAGCAATGTAAAGTAGCGAGTAAAACGTTTTCTAACGATAGAAGTGCGAAGGTTATGTTAGGTTGAGTTATGTTAGTTTAAGCTACGTAGCGTCGTGAAACCACCAAAAACGACGTCATCTAACGAGATAGTGTTGTTTTATTGCGAGTATTAAACTGCGATAGGTGAAATAATGTGAAAGCACACAAAACGGCATGAACAAGCCAAATACTGCGTGTTCTACCGTTACAAGTGCGAAACTGCTATATTGTGATATTCTCGGTAAAGCGCATGCAAGTATCGTGAAACCTTAAAGAACGATGTCATTTAGCGAGATACAGCGTTCTGTACTGTAATAAGTTGGTGAGAAACTGTGAGGTCAAGCAAATATCGTAATTGTGAACGAAACAGTGTAATTGAGCGTCTTTAGATACAAGTGCGAATGTTAGGTTAGGTTGATATATCAACCGTCGTAAAACCGCATTAAACAATGTCAATTACTGAGATGCAGTGTTTTTCACCATTAAAAGTGGGGAACTGCGATATTTAATGTGAAAGCGCTTGCAACCGTCGTTAGGTTAGGTTAGGTTAGGTTAGGTTAGGTTATGTTAGGTTAGGTTAGGTTACGTTAGGTTAGGTTAAGTCAGGTAAGGTTAGGTTACGTTAGAATAGGTTAGGTTAGGTTAGGTTACGTTAGGTTAGGTTAAGTTAGGTTAGGTTAGGTTTGGTTAGCTTAGGTTAGGTTAGCTTAGGTTAGGTTAGGTTGGGTTGGGTTGGGTTAGGTTGGGTTAGGTTAGGTTAGGTTAGGTTAGGTTGGGTTAGGTTAGTTTAGGTTAGGTTAGGTTAGGTTAGGTTGGGTTGGGTTGGGTTAGGTTAGGTTAGGTTAGGTTAGGTAAGGTTAGGTTAGGTTAGGTTAGGTTACGTTAGGTTAAGGTATGAACTGTCGTAAAACCGCATTAAACAATGTCACTTAGTGAGATGCAGTGTTTTTCACCTTTACAAGTTGGGAACTGTGATATCTAATGTGAAAGCGCTTGAAACCGTCATAATGTTGTAGAAAGCAATGTAAAGTAGCGAGTAAAACGTTTTCTAACGATAGAAGTGCGAAGGTTATGTTAGGTTGAGTTATGTTAGTTTGAGCTAGGTAGCGTCGTGAAGCCACCAAAAACGATGTCATCTAACGAGATAGTGTTGTTTTATTGCGAGTACGAAACTGCGATAGGTGAAATATTGGGAAAGCACACAAAATGGCATGAACTAGCCAGATACTGCGTCTTGTGCCGTTACAAGTGCGAAACTGCTTTATTGTGATATTCTCGTTAAAGCGCATGCAAGTATCGTGAAACCTTAAAGAACGATGTCATTTAGCGAGATACAGCGTTCTGTACTGTAATAAGTTGGTGAGAAACTGTGAGGTCAAGCAAATATCGTAATTGTGAACGAAACAGTGTAATTGAGCGTACTTAGATACAAGTGCGAATGTTAGGTTAGGTTGAGATATACACCGTCGTAAAACCGCATTAAACAATGTCACTTAGTGAGATGCAGTGTTTTTCACCTTTACAAGTTGGGAACTGCGATATCTAATGTGAAAGCGCTTGAAACCGTCGTAATGTTGTAGAAAGCAATGTAAAGTAGCGAGTAAAACGTTTTCTAACGATAGAAGTGCGAAGGTTATGTTAGGTTGAGTTATGTTAGTTTAAGCTACGTAGCGTCGTGAAACCACCAAAAACGACGTCATCTGACGAGATAGTGTTGTTTTATTGCGAGTATTAAACTGCGATAGGTGAAATGTTGTGAAAGCACACAAAACGGCATGAACAAGCCAAATACTGCGTGTTCTACCGTTACAAGTGCGAAACTGCTATATTGTGATATTCTCGGTAAAGCGCATGCAAGTATCGTGAAACCTTAAAGAACGATGTCATTTAGCGAGATACAGCGTTCTGTACTGTAATAAGTTGGTGAGAAACTGTGAGGTCAAGCAAATATCGTAATTGTGAACGAAACAGTGTAATTGAGCGTCTTTAGATACAAGTGCGAATGTTAGGTTAGGTTAAGATATGAACCGTCGTAAAACCGCATTAAACAATGTCAATTAGTGAGATGCAGTGTTTTTCACCATTAAAAGTGGGGAACTGCGATATCTAATGTGAAAGCGCTTGCAACCGTCGTTAGGTTAGGTTAGGTTAGGTTAGGTTAGGTTAGGTTAGGTTAGGTTTGGTTAGGTTAGGTTAGGTTAGGTTAGATTAGGTGAGGTTGGGTTGAGTTGGGTTAGGTTAGGTTAGGTTAGGTTAGGTTGGGTTAGGTTAGGTTAGGTTAGGTTAGGTTACGTTAGGTTAGGTTAGGTTAGGTTAGGTTAGGTTGGGTTAGGTTAGTTTAGGTTAGGTTAGGTTAGGTTGGGTTGGGTTGGTTAGGTTAGGTTAGGTTAGGTTAGGTAAGGTTAGGTTAGGTTAGGTTAGGTTACGTTAGGTTAAGGTATGAACCGTCGTAAAATCGCATTAAACAATGTCACTTAGTGAGATGCAGTGTTTTTCACCTTTACAAGTTGGGAACTGTGATATCTAATGTGAAAGCGCTTGAAACCGTCGTAATGTTGTAGAAAGCAATGTAAAGTAGCGAGTAAAACGTTTTCTAACGATAGAAGTGCGAAGGTTATGTTAGGTTGAGTTATGTTAGTTTAAGCTAGGTAGCGTCGTGAAACTACCAAAAACAACGTCATCTAACGAGATAGTGTTGTTTTATTGCGAGTACGAAACTGCGATAGGTGAAATGTTGTGAAAGCACACAAAACGGCATGAACAAGCCAAATACTGCGTGTTGTATCGTTACAAGTGCGAAACTGCTATGTTGTGATATTCTCGTTGAAGCGCATGCAAGCATCGTGAAACCTTAAAGAACGATGTCATTTAGCGAGATACAGCGTTCTGTACTGCAATAAGTTGGTGAAAAACTGTGAGGTTATGCAAATATCCTAATTGTGAACGAAACAGTGTAATAGAGCGTTTTTAATACAAGTGCGAATGTTAGGTTAGGTTAAGATATGAACCGTCGTAAAACCGCATTAAACAATGTCACTTAGTGAGATGTAGACGTAGTCGGGAACTACGATATCTAATGTGAAAGCGCATGAAACCGTCGTAATCTTGTAGAAAACATTGTAAAGTTGCGAGTAAAACGTTTTCTAACGATAGAAGTGCGAAGGTTAGCTTGAGTTATGTTAGTTTAAGCTATGTAGCGTCGTGAGACCACCAAAAAGAACGTCATCTAACGAGATAGTGTTGTTTTATTGCGAGTACGAAACTGCGATAGGTAAAATGTTGTGAAAGCACACAAAACGGCATGAACAAGCCAAATACTGCGTGTTGTACCGTTACAAGTGCGAAACTGCTATGTTGTGACATTCTCGGTAAAGCGCATGCAAGTATCGTGAAACCTAAAAGAACGATGTCATTTAGCGAGATACAGCGTTCTGTACTGTAATAAGTTGGTGAAAAACTGTGAGGGTATGCAAATATCCTAATTGTGAACGAAACAGTGTAATAGAGCGTTTTTTAATGCAAGTGCGAATGTTAGGTTAGGTTAAGATATGAACCGTCGTGAAACCACATTAAACAATGTCACTTAGTGAGATGCAGTGTTTTTCACCATTACAAGTCGGGAACTGCGATATCTAATGTGAAAGCGCTTGCAAACGTCGTTAGGTTAGGTTAGGTTAGGTTAGGTTAGGTTAGGTTACGTTAGGTTAGGTTAGGTTAGGTTTGGTTAGGTTAGGTTAGGTTAGGTTAGGTTAGGGATGTTAGGTAAGGTTTGGTTAGGTTAGGTTAGGTTAGGTTGGGTTAGGTAAGGTTAGGTTAGGTTAAGATATGAACCGCGCTAAAACTGCATTAAACAATGTCACTTAGTGAGATGCTGTGTTTTTCACCATTACAAGTCGGGAACTGCGATATCTAATGTGAAAGCGCATGAAACCGTCGTAATCTTGTAGAAAACATTGTAAAGTAGAGAATAAAACGTTTTCTAACGATAGAAGTGCGAAGGTTCGGTTAGTTTGAGCTAGGTAGCGTCGTGAAGCCACCAAAAACGAAGTCATCTAACGAGATAGTGTTGTTTTATTGCGAGTACGAAACTGCGATAGGTGAAATATTGGGAAAGCACACAAAATGGCATGAACTAGCCAGATACTGCGTCTTGTGCCGTTACAAGTGCGAAACTGCTTTATTGTGATATTCTCGTTAAAGCGCATGCAAGTATCGTGAAACCTTAAAGAACGATGTCATTTAGCGAGATACAGCGTTCTGTACTGTAATAAGTTGGTGAGAAACTGTGAGGTCAAGCAAATATCGTAATTGTGAACGAAACAGTGTAATTGAGCGTACTTAGATACAAGTGCGAATGTTAGGTTAGGTTGAGATATACACCGTCGTAAAACCGCATTAAACAATGTCACTTAGTGAGATGCAGTGTTTTTCACCTTTACAAGTTGGGAACTGCGATATCTAATGTGAAAGCGCTTGAAACCGTCGTAATGTTGTAGAAAGCAATGTAAAGTAGCGAGTAAAACGTTTTCTAACGATAGAAGTGCGAAGGTTATGTTAGGTTGAGTTATGTTAGTTTAAGCTACGTAGCGTCGTGAAACCACCAAAAACGACGTCATCTGACGAGATAGTGTTGTTTTATTGCGAGTATTAAACTGCGATAGGTGAAATGTTGTGAAAGCACACAAAACGGCATGAACAAGCCAAATACTGCGTGTTCTACCGTTACAAGTGCGAAACTGCTATATTGTGATATTCTCGGTAAAGCGCATGCAAGTATCGTGAAACCTTAAAGAACGATGTCATTTAGCGAGATACAGCGTTCTGTACTGTAATAAGTTGGTGAGAAACTGTGAGGTCAAGCAAATATCGTAATTGTGAACGAAACAGTGTAATTGAGCGTCTTTAGATACAAGTGCGAATGTTAGGTCAGGTTAAGATATGAACCGTCGTAAAACCGCATTAAACAATGTCACTTAGTGAGATGTAGTGTTTTTCAACATTACAAGTCGGGAACTACGATATCTAATGTGAAAGCGCATGAAACCGTCGTAATCTTGTAGAAAACATTGTAAAGTGGCGAGTAAAACGTTTTCTAACGATAGAAGTGCGAAGGTTAGGTTAGGTTAGGTTAGTTTAAGCTAGGTAGCGTCGTGAAACTACCAAAAACGACGTCATCTAACGAGATAGTGTTGTTTTATAGCGAGTATTAAACTGCGATAGGTGAAATGTTGTGAAAGCACACAAAACGGCATGAACAAGCCAAATACTGCGTGTTCTACCGTTACAAGTGCGAAACTGCTATATTGTGATATTCTCGTTAAAGCGCATGCAAGCATCGTGAAACCTTAAAGAACAATGTCATTTAGCGAGATACAGCGTTCTGTACTGCAATAAGTTGGTGAAAAACTGTGAGGTTATGCAAATATCGTAATTGTGAACAAAACAGTGTAGTAGAGCGTTTTTAGATACAAGTGCGAATGTTAGGTTAGGTTAAGATATGAACCGTCGTAAAACCGCATTAAACAATGTCAATTACTGAGATGCAGTGTTTTTCACCATTAAAAGTGGGGAACTGCGATATTTAATGTGAAAGCGCTTGCAACCGTCGTTAGGTTAGGTTAGGTTAGGTTAGGTTAGGTTTGGTTAGGTTAGGTTAGGTTAGGTTAGGTTAGATTAGGTTAGGTTGAGTTGGGTTAGGTTAGGTTAGGTTAGGTTAGGTTGGGTTAGGTTAGGTTAGGTTAGGTTACGTTAGGTTAGGTTAGGTTACGTTAGGTTAGGTTATGTTAGGTTAGGTAAGGATAATTTGGTTAGGTTAGGTAAGGTTAGGTTAGGTTAGGTTAGGTTGGGTTGGGTGTTGTTGGGTTGGGTTGGGTTGGGTTAGGTTGGGTTAGGTTAGGTTAGGTTACGTTAGGTTAGGTTAGGTTAGGTTACGTTACGTTAGGTTATGTTAGGTTAGGTTAGGTTACGTTAGGTTAGGTTAGGTCAGGTAAGGTTAGGTTACGTTAGAATAGGTTAGGTTAGGTTAGGTTACGTTAGGTTAGGTTAAGTTAGGTTAGGTTAGGTTTGGTTAGCTTAGGTTAGGTTAGCTTAGGTTAGGTTAGGTTGGGTTGGGTTGGGTTAGGTTGGGTTAGGTTAGGTTAGGTTAGGTTAGGTTGGGTTAGGTTAGTTTAGGTTAGGTTAGGTTAGGTTAGGTTGGGTTGGGTTGGGTTAGGTTAGGTTAGGTTAGGTTAGGTAAGGTTAGGTTAGGTTAGGTTACGTTAGGTTAAGGTATGAACTGTCGTAAAACCGCATTAAACAATGTCACTTAGTGAGATGCAGTGTTTTTCACCTTTACAAGTTGGGAACTGTGATATCTAATGTGAAAGCGCTTGAAACCGTCATAATGTTGTAGAAAGCAATGTAAAGTAGCGAGTAAAACGTTTTCTAACGATAGAAGTGCGAAGGTTATGTTAGGTTGAGTTATGTTAGTTTAAGCTAGGTAGCGTCGTGCAACTACCAAAAACAACGTCATCTAACGAGATAGTGTTGTTTTATTGCGAGTACGAAACTGCGATAGGTGAAATGTTGTGAAAGCACACAAAACGGCATGAACAAGCCAAATACTGCGTGTTGTACCGTTACAAGTGCGAAACTGCTATGTTGTGACATTCTCGGTAAAGCGCATGCAAGTATCGTGAAACCTTAAAGAACGATGTCATTTAGCGAGATACCGCGTTCTGTACTGTAATAAGTTGGTGAGAAACTGTGAGGTCAAGCAAATATCGTAATTGTGAACGAAACAGTGTAATTGAGCGTCTTTAGATACAAGTGCGAATGTTAGGTTAGGTTGACATATCAACCATCGTAAAACCGCATTAAACAACGTCACTTAGTGAGATGTAGTGTTTTTCAACATTACAAGTCGGGAACTACGATATCTAATGTGAAAGCGCATGAAACCGTCGTAATCTTGTAGAAAACATTGTAAAGTGGCGAGTAAAACGTTTTCTAACGATAGAAGTGCGAAGGTTAGGTTAGGTTAGGTTAGTTTAAGCTAGGTAGCGTCGTGAAACTACCAAAAACGACGTCATCTAACGAGATAGTGTTGTTTTATAGCGAGTATTAAACTGCGATAGGTGAAATGTTGTGAAAGCACACAAAACGGCATGAACAAGCCAAATACTGCGTGTTCTACCGTTACAAGTGCGAAACTGCTATATTGTGATATTCTCGTTAAAGCGCATGCAAGCATCGTGAAACCTTAAAGAACAATGTCATTTAGCGAGATACAGCGTTCTGTACTGCAATAAGTTGGTGAAAAACTGTGAGGTTATGCAAATATCGTAATTGTGAACAAAACAGTGTAGTAGAGCGTTTTTAGATACAAGTGCGAATGTTAGGTTAGGTTAAGATATGAACCGTCGTAAAACCGCATTAAACAAAGTCAATTACTGAGATGCAGTGTTTTTCACCATTAAAAGTGGGGAACTGCGATATTTAATGTGAACGCGCTTGCAACCGTCGTTAGGTTAGGTTAGGTTAGGTTAGGTTAGGTTTGGTTAGGTTAGGTTAGGTTAGGTTAGGTTAGATTAGGTTAGGTTGAGTTGGGTTAGGTTAGGTTAGGTTAGGTTAGGTTGGGTTAGGTTAGGTTAGGTTAGGTTAGGTTAGGTTAGGTTAGGTTACGTTAGGTTAGGTTAAGTTAGGTTAGGTAAGGATAATTTGGTTAGGTTAGGTAAGGTTAGGTTAGGTTAGGTTAGGTTGGGTTGGGTGTTGTTGGGTTGGGTTGGGTTGGGTTAGGTTGGGTTAGGTTAGGTTAGGTTACGTTAGGTTAGGTTAGGTTAGGTTAGGTTACGTTAGGTTATGTTAGGTTAGGTTAGGTTACGTTAGGTTAGGTTAGGTCAGGTAAGGTTAGGTTACGTTAGAATAGGTTAGGTTAGGTTAGGTTACGTTAGGTTAGGTTAAGTTAGGTTAGGTTAGGTTTGGTTAGCTTAGGTTAGGTTAGCTTAGGTTAGGTTAGGTTGGGTTGGGTTGGGTTGGGTTAGGTTAGGTTAGGTTAGGTTAGGTAAGGTTAGGTTAGGTTAGGTTAGGTTACGTTAGGTTAAGGTATGAACTGTCGTAAAACCGCATTAAACAATGTCACTTAGTGAGATGCAGTGTTTTTCACCTTTACAAGTTGGGAACTGTGATATCTAATGTGAAAGCGCTTGAAACCGTCATAATGTTGTAGAAAGCAATGTAAAGTAGCGAGTAAAACGTTTTCTAATGATAGAAGTGCGAAGGTTATGTTAGGTTGAGTTATGTTAGTTTAAGCTAGGTAGCGTCGTGCAACTACCAAAAACAACGTCATCTAACGAGATAGTGTTGTTTTATTGCGAGTACGAAACTGCGATAGGTGAAATGTTGTGAAAGCACACAAAACGGCATGAACAAGCCAAATACTGCGTGTTGTACCGTTACTAGTGCGAAACTGCTATGTTGTGACATTCTCGGTAAAGCGCATGCAAGTATCGTGAAACCTTATAGAACGATGTCATTTAGCGAGATACAGCGTTCTGTACTGTAATAAGTTGGTGAGAAACTGTGAGGTCAAGCAATTATCGTAATTGTGAACGAAACAGTGTAATTGAGCGTCTTTAGATACAAGTGCGAATGTTAGGTTAGGTTAAGATATGAACCGTCGTAAAACCGCACTAAACAATGTCACTTAGTGAGATGCAGTGTTTTTCACCATTACAAGTGGGGAACTGCGATATCTAATGTGAAAGCGCTTGCAAACGTCGTTAGGTTAGGTTAGGTTAGGTTAGGTCAGGTTAGGTTACGTTAGGTTAGGTTTGGTTAGGTTAGGTTAGGTTATGTTAGGTTAGGTTGGGTTAGGTTAGGTTAGGTTACGTTAGGTTAAGGTATGAACCGTCGTAAAACCGCAATAAACAATGTCACTTAGTGAGATGCAGTGTTTTTCACCTTTACAAGTTGGGAACTGCGATATCTAATGTGAAAGCGCTTGAAACCGTCGTAATGTTGTAGAAAGCAATGTAAAGTAGCGAGTAAAACGTTTTCTAACGATAGAAGTGCGAAGGTTATGTTAGGTTGAGTTATGTTAGTTTAAGCTAGGTAGCGTCGTGAAACCACCAAAAACGACGTCATCTAACAAGAGTGTTGTTTTATTGCGAGTACGAAACTGCGATAGGTAAAATGTTGTGAAAGCACACAAAACGGCATGAACAAGCCAAATACTGCGTGTTGTACCGTTACAAGTGCGAAACTGCTATGTTTTGACATTCTCGGTAAAGCGCATGCAAGTATCGTGAAACCTTAAAGAACGATGTCATTTAGCGAGATACAGCGTTCTGTACTGTAATAAGTTGGTGAGAAACTGTGAGGTCAAGCAAATATCGTAATTGTGAACGAAACAGTGTAATTGAGCGTCTTTAGATGCAAGTGCGAATGTTAGGTTAGGTTGACATATCAACCGTCGTAAAATCGCATTAAACAATGTCACTTAGTGAGATGTAGTGTTTTTCAACATTACAAGTCGGGAACTACGATATCTAATGTGAAAACGCATGAAACCGTCGTAATCTTGTAGAAAACATTGTAAAGTTGCGAGTAAAACGTTTTCTAAAGATAGAAATGCGAAGGTTAGGTTATGTTAGGTTAGTTTAAGCTAGGTAGCGTCGTGAAACTACCAAAAACGACGTCATCTAACGAGATAGTGTTGTTTTATAGCGAGTATTAAACTGCGATAGGTGAAATGTTGTGAAAGCACACAAAACGGCATGAACAAGCCAAATACTGCGTGTTCTACCGTTACAAGTGCGAAACAGCTATATTGTGATATTCTCGTTAAAGCGCATGCAAGCATCGTGAAACCTTAAAGAAATATGTCATTTAGTGAGATACAACGTTCTGTACTGCAATAAGTTGGTGAAAAACTGTGAGGTTATGCAAATATCGTAATTGAGAACAAAACAGTGTAATAGAGCGTTTTTAGATACAAGTGCGAATGTTAGGTTAGGTCAAGATATTGCCGCATGAATTCGCGTGGTTTTCGTGTGGAAGAGGACGAAGAGGTTGGGTTGGAGCAGTTTTTCTTTTTGTCCTAGCTTGACGAGCAGTTCTGCGGAAGGTTTCCTTGAGTGAGACAAGATTGGTGACAAGATTGGTGGAGCTGCTGGGTACGACAACTGACGACGCACCCCATGCACAAGAGCCCATCCAGGAGCCGGAACACAAGCCCTGTGCCCGTGGACACGCCAGTTCACAGAACAAGCCGCCGCCAACGAGGCCTACCACCAGAGACACCGGCACAGCTTATCCATAGAGCGACTATGACTTCGCCTCAAGGCGTCATGGAAACTCCTACGTCGTCGGCACCAATTTATTGCACTGTCCAGAACCCGCTGATGCCTAGTCCCTTTCACGGAGAGCTGTTTGAGGATGTGGACGACTGGCTGAGCGAGTTCGAACACGTCGCAGCGATCAACTACTGGGACGAAGCCGCCAAACTCCGCAACGTCTACGCGTGTTTGAAAGACGGCGCCCGAACGTGGTTCATGAACAGAAGTGATGTCTTGACATCCTGGCGCGAGTTCCAGCATCGCCTCTTGGAGACCTACCGGAGCCCCGACCGCCGCGATCGTGCTGAACGTGCATTGCATTCACGCATCCAGATGCCTAATGAGACCGTCACCATGTACGTGGAGGACATGACGCAGCTTTTCAGGCGAGCGGATCCGGCAATGCCAGAAGAAAAAAAGCTACGCTATCTGATGCGAGGCGTGAAGGAGCAGCTTTTTGCTGGTCTAGTGCGGAGTCCTCCGAAGAGTGTAGCAGAATTCCTGACCGAAGCCACTACGATGGAGAGGGTACTTCATCAGCGGTCAGCCCTACTCAACCGGCAAGTGAATTCTGCATCACCTACTGAATTTTCCGCCAGCTTCGGGAGCAACAGCATTGAGTGGATTCGCGAAATCGTCCGCTCCGTCGTCCGCGAGGAAATCGCGAAACTACACGGGGCGAGACAGCCGGAGGTAAGCAGCATCACCAATATTATTCGGGACGAGGTCCAGCAGGTGCTTCACAGCCGTCGCCCTCAACCAACGGTTACAAATCTAGAACCACCTCCTGCGTCCTCTGATGTTGGGAACCGCACATATGCCGAAGCTCTGCGCACTTCCATGCCGGTCTCAAGCCCTGCAGTCCCAATCCAGACGATGCCGCCAGTTTCAATTCAATCTGCGCATGCTGGTTTGGACATCGACGGTCGCCGTGCCCCTCCGCGGAAGTCCGATATTTGGCGTACGTCGGATAGAAGACCCCTCTGCTTCCATTGCGGTGAAGCCGGTCACATCTACCGGGAATGTCCATACCGACAACTTGGACTGCGCGGTTTCTCTATTCATTCGCCTCGTCCCCTAGTTGGTCAGAGGCCAAGAGAAATTGAGGACTACCTCGCGCAGCAACGTCTGCCTTTCCCACGGCGTCAATCGCGGTCTCCATCTCCACGACGACCCGCAGCTATTGGACCACGTCTCAGTACGATGGCACGGGGACGTTCCCCAAGCCCTCGTCGGGAAAACTGAAGGCAGCGACCTTCGGGGGCGAGGTCGCTGGGACTAAAAGTGCGGAAGACCTCCTATCGACGCTTCCACAAAACGCTGCAGACATTGAATTGACGTCTGAGTGCAGTGCGAGAGAAATGCCGGATTGTGCGTCTGAACCCAGTGGCCGAGTCTCACTCGACATTCCCGTGCTGATAGACGGTCTTCAGGTCAGCGCATTGGTGGACACAGGTGCAGATTATTCTATTATGAGCGGAAAATTGGCAACCAGTCTTAAGAAAGTGATGACACCTTGGAATGGGACGCGTATTCGCACTGCTGGAGGCCACGTTATTACTCCATTGGGTCGCTGTACCGCAAGAGTGGAAATACGCGAGTCAACGTTTGTGGTAACCTGCCTCGTACTACGCGACTGTTCTCGTCAGCTCATCCTTGGAATGGACTTCCTTCGAGAGAATGGCGCGATCATAAATCTCCGCGAGCGAATGGTGACTTTCTCGACGCAACTTGCAACCGATCGAGGCGCTGATAGCTGTCGTAGACCTGCGCTGCGTGTTGCCGACGAAAGCGTGACGTTGCCTCCCCGAGCGACTGCTTTCGTAGAAGTCACCTGTGAAGACCTCCAAGACGGTGACGTGGTCGCCGAGAGCAACGTATCCCTTTTACTGCTTCAAGGTGTGTGTGCAGTGCGAAGCATTCTGCGTGTGCGTGACGGACGGTCGCAGATACTCGTCACAAATTTTAACTTCGAGCACCGACATCTTTTCCGCGGCACCACCGTGGCCTTCGGAGACCGTGTAGCGGATGTCACCGAGTGCTTCGCATCCGAGGAAATGGTTGATGGAGATAAGTTTCTGGACCACATCGACGTCAGTTCGAAGCTTTCGGACGAGAAGAAGGCCGCACTGCATACCCTGCTGAAGGAATTTAAATCTTGCTTCGCCTCTTCATCTAGAGTCGGTCAAACACCCCTCATAAAGCACCGAATTATTACCGACGATGATGTTCGCCCAA
Source organism: Rhipicephalus microplus (assembly GCF_043290135.1). Taxonomy (NCBI): domain Eukaryota; kingdom Metazoa; phylum Arthropoda; class Arachnida; order Ixodida; family Ixodidae; genus Rhipicephalus; species Rhipicephalus microplus. The sequence continues at coordinate 236,695,316 of NC_134703.1, forward strand.
TCCGCCAGCAACCTTACCGTGTTTCGGCTAAAGAACGCGAGACTATACAGACGCAGGTAAAGGAGATGCTTGACGACGGGGTGATACAACCGTCGAGCAGCCCGTGGTCCTCGCCAGTCGTTCTAGTAAAGAAGAAAGACGGAACGCTGCGATTCTGTGTTGACTACAGGAAACTCAATAGCGTCACCAAAAAAGACGTCTACCCGCTTCCACGGGTTGATGATTCTCTCGACAGGCTACGACACGCGAAGTATTTTTCATCGATAGATTTGAAGAGCGGCTATTGGCAGATAGAGGTCGATGAGCGAGACAGAGAGAAGACAGCGTTTGTAACTCCCGATGGGCTTTATGAATTCAGAGTTCTTCCTTTCGGCCTCTGTTCGGCTCCCGCAACATTCCAGCGAATGATGGATACCGTCCTCGCTGGCTTGAAGTGGCAAAGCTGCCTTGTATACCTTGATGATGTGGTCATCTTTGCCGAGAGTTTCGAAGAACATCTGAAGCGTCTAAGAATGGTTCTGGAAGCTATTCGTTCGGCCGAACTCACGCTAAAACCCCAGAAGTGCCATTTCGGCTACGATGAGCTGAAATTTCTGGGACATGTTGTGAGTGCGGATGGAGTGCGGCCTGACCCAGAAAAAACTGCAGCAGTCGCCACCTTTCCTGTGCCGTCAGACAAAAAAGCGGTACGGCGTTTTCTCGGCTTGTGTGCTTATTATCGCCGATTCATTACCAACTTCTCGACGATAGCCGAACCGCTCACGCGACTCACCCGAGATGATGTACCGTTTGCCTGGACTACAGAGCAAGAAGCAGCTTTCACAGAGTTACGGCAGCGAATGCAAGAGGCACCTGTTCTTGCGCATTTTGATGAGGACGCTGATACCGAAGTTCACACGGATGCAAGCAACGTCGGACTTGGCGCTGTCCTTGTACAACGGCACAACGGCGTAGAACATGTCATAGCTTACGCCAGTCGTACTCTCTCTCGAGCCGAGGCCAACTACTCCACTTCAGAGAAGGAATGCCTCGCAGTCGTGTGGGCAACGGCAAAGTTTCGACCTTACCTCTACGGCCGTCCCTTCAAGGTGGTGACCGATCACCATTCGCTGTGTTGGCTGGCCAATCTCCGTGACCCGTCTGGTCGTCTCGCTCGGTGGAGTTTGCGCTTGCAAGAGTTTGACATCATGATTGTGTATAGGTCTGGGCGCAAGCACGAAGATGCCGACGCACTTTCTCGAGCACCCGTGGGACATCCTGATATGGACTCGGAATATGCTGATGGTTTTCTCGGAGCCCTCAGTGATTCTGACTTTATGTCTAGACAGAGAGCCGATCAGGAATTGCGCCCTATTATTGATTCCTTAGAAGGCCGAAATTCTCACACTCCTCGGCGCATCGCTCGCGAATTGTCATCCTTTTGTCTAAGGAGGGGCATTCTTTACAAGAAAAATGCTCGAGGTAGCAACAAAGCCTTCCTCCTCGTTGTACCAGCCGACATGCGGGATGACATCCTCCTCGCGTGCCATGACGAGCCCACGTCGGGACACTTGGGCTACTCGCGGACTCTCGCCAGAGTGCGCCAGCAGTACTATTGGCCACGACTTTCGACCAGTGTACACCGCTACGTGCAAGGCTGCCGCGAGTGCCAGCGTCGCAAGACGCCACCCGTGAAACCTGCGGGCCTTCTCCACCCTATTACACCACCACGGACACCTTTCGACCTCGTGGGAATGGACCTTCTAGGACCCTTCCCTTTGTCGGCCACTGGTAACAAATGGATTATAGTGGCAACCGATTACTTGACCCGGTATGCTGAGACAAAGGCATTACCCCGCGGCACGGCGTCTGAAGTGGCGAAGTTCTTCGTGCAGCACATCGTCCTCCGGCACGGCGCGCCGTCATGTGTGATTACGGATAGAGGAACATCATTTACGGCACAAATGCTAGAGGACATTTTCAGACTGAGCTGCACGAGTCACCGAAAAACAACGGCTTACCACCCACAAAGTAATGGACTGACGGAAAGGCTCAACAAGACCATAGCGGACATGCTGTCTATGTACGTGGACGTGCAGCACAAAACCTGGGACGATATCCTCCCATACGTCACGTTCGCATACAATACGGCAATGCAGGAAACAACCCGATTTTCACCTTTCCACCTTGTTTATGGACGCAACGTACAAACGATGCTTGACGCTATGCTGCCGTACGATAATAGCGATGCTCTTTCTCCAGAAGCCGAGCAATACACGCAGTACGCCGAAGAGGCTCGTCAACTGGCTCGCGTGAACATCGGTCACCAACAAGACGCAGATGCACGACGTTACAACCTTCGCCGTCGAAACGTCGCATACCACCCGGGTGAACGAGTGTGGGTGTGGACTCCTGTCCGACGACCAGGCTTGTCTGAAAAGCTTCTGAGCCGTTATTTCGGACCATACAAGGTTATCCGACGTGTGAGTGACCTTACATACGAAGTACTTCCGGACGGCACAGTGTCGTCACGTCGACAACATCGGCCCGAAACTGTGCATGTCGTACGACTCAAGCCGTACTACACACAATAGTCTCTGTGCTTGCGAGTTACTTCGCAAACGTGACAGTGATCTCATGTGGTGTTTTTTTTTTCTTGACTCTTCCACTGGTGCTGTTGTGTTCGCGCATGGTCCAAGTGCTTGTGCGCCCTCTTTGTTTTCCCTGGCACTCACTTTGTCATTCTCTGCGTCAACGCGTGTTCTAATTATGGGTTTTTTTTTTCTTCTTCTTTTTATTTAGAAGCATCGAGTCGATGCTTTTTAAAAGGGGGGACTAATGCCGCATGAATTCGCGTGGTTTTCGTGTGGAAGAGGACGAAGAGGTTGGGATTGAGCCGCTTTTTAATGCCGCATGAATTCGCGTGGTTTTCGTGTGGAAGAGGACGAAGAGGTTGGGTTGGAGCAGTTTTTCTTTTTGTCCTAGCTTGACGAGCAGTTCTGCGGAAGGTTTCCTTGAGTGAGACAAGATTGGTGACAATATGAACCGTCGTAAAACCGCATTAAACAATGTAAATTAGTGAGATGCAGTGTTTTTCCCCATTAAAAGTCGGGAACTGCGATATCTAATGTGAAAGCGCTTGCAACCGTTGTTAGGTTAGGTTAGGTTAGGTTAGGTTAGGTTATGTTAGGTTAGGTTAGGTTAGGTTAGATTAGGTTAGGTTGGGTTGAGTTGGGTTAGGTTAGGTTAGGTTAGGTTAGGTTGGGTTAGGTTAGGTTAGGTTAGGTTGGGTTACGTTAGGTTATGTTAGGTTACGTTAGGTTAGGTTAGGTTAGGTTACGTTAGGTTAGGTTAGGTTAGGTAAGGATAATTTGGTTAGGTTAGGTAAGGTTAGGTTAGGTTAGGTTGGGTTGGGTGTTGTTGGGTTGGGTGTTGTTGGGTTGGGTTGGGTTGGGTTAGGTTGGGTTAGGTTAGGTTAGGTTACGTTAGGTTATGTTAGGTTAGGTTAGGTTACGTTAGGTTAGGTTAGGTTACGTTAGGTTAGGTTAGGTCAGGTAAGGTTAGGTTACGTTAGAATAGGTTAGGTTAGGTTAGGTTACGTTAGGTTAGGTTAAGTTAGGTTAGGTTAGGTTTGGTTAGGTTAGCTTAGGTTAGGTTAGGTTAGGTTGGGTTAGGTTTGTTTAGGTTAGGTTAGGTTAGGTTAGGTTGGGTTAGGTTAGTTTAGGTTAGGTTAGGTTAGGTTAGGTTGGGTTGGGTTGGGTTAGGTTAGGTTAGGTTAGGTTAGGTAAGGTTAGGTTAGGTTAGGTTACGTTAGGTTAAGGTATGAACCGTCGTAAAACCGCATTAAACAATGTCACTTAGTGAGATGCAGTGTTTTTCACCTTTACAAGTTGGGAACTGTGATATCTAATGTGAAAGCGCTTGAAACCGTCGTAATGTTGTAGAAAGCAATGTAAAGTAGCGAGTAAAACGTTTTCTAACGATAGAAGTGCGAAGGTTATGTTAGGTTGAGTTATGTTAGTTTAAGCTAGGTAGCGTCGTGAAACTACAAAAACAACGTCATCTAACGAGATAGTGTTGTTTTATTGCGAGTACGAAACTGCGATAGGTGAAATGTTGTGAAAGCACACAAAACGGCATGAACAAGCCAAATACTGCGTGTTGTACCGTTACAAGTGCGAAACTGCTAGGTTGTGATATTCTCGTTAAAGCGCATGCAAGCATCGTGAAACCTTAAAGAACGATGTCATTTAGCGAGATACAGCGTTCTGTACTGCAATAAGTTGGTGAAAAACTGTGAGGTTATGCAAATATCCTAATTGTGAACGAAACAGTGTAATAGAGCGTTTTTTAATGCAAGTGCGAATGTTAGGTTAGGTTAAGATATGAACCGTCGTAAAATCGCATTAAACAATGTCACTTAGTGAGATGTAGTGTTTTTCAACATTACAAGTCGGGAACTACGATATCTAATGTGAAAGCGCATGAAACCGTCGTAATCTTGTAGAAAACATTGTAAAGTTGCGAGTAAAACGTTTTCTAACGATAGAAGTGCGAAGGTTAGCTTGAGTTATGTTAGTTTATGCAATGTAGCGTCGTGAGACCACCAAAAAGAACGTCATCTAACGAGATAGTGTTGTTTTATTGCGAGTACGAAACTGCGATAGGTAAAATGTTGTGAAAGCACACAAAACGGCATGAACAAGCCAAATACTGCGTGTTGTACCGTTACAAGTGCGAAACTGCTATGTTGTGACATTCTCGGTAAAGCGCATGCAAGTATCGTGAAACCTAAAAGAACGATGTCATTTAGCGAGATACAGCGTTCTGTACTGTAATAAGTTGGTGAAAAACTGTGAGGGTATGCAAATATCCTAATTGTGAACGAAACAGTGTAATAGAGCGTTTTTTAATGCAAGTGCGAATGTTAGGTTAGGTTAAGATATGAACCGTCGTAAAACCGCATTAAACAATGTCACTTAGTGAGATGCAGTGTTTTCCACCATTACAAGTCGGGAACTGCGATATCTAATGTGAAAGCGCTTGCAAACGTCGTTAGGTTAGGTTAGGTTAGGTTAGGTTAGGTTAGGTTACGTTAGGTTAGGTTAGGTTAGGTTTGTTAGGTTAGGTTAGGTTAGGTTAGGTTAGGGATGTTAGGTAAGGTTTGGTTAGGTTAGGTTAGGTTAGGTTGGGTTAGGTAAGGTTAGGTTAGGTTAAGATATGAACCGCGCTAAAACTGCATTAAACAATGTCACTTAGTGAGATGCTGTGTTTTTCACCATTACAAGTCGGGAACTGCGATATCTAATGTGAAAGCGCACGAAACCGTCGTAATCTTGTAGAAAACATTGTAAAGTAGCGAATAAAACGTTTTCTAACGATAGAAGTGCGAAGGTTCGGTTAGTTTGAACTAGGTAGCGTCGTGAAGCCACCAAAAACGATGTCATCTAACGAGATAGTGTTGTTTTATTGCGAGTACGAAACTGCGATAGGTGAAATATTGGGAAAGCACACAAAATGGCATGAACTAGCCAGATACTGCGTCTTGTGCCGTTACAAGTGCGAAACTGCTTTATTGTGATATTCTCGTTAAAGCGCATGCAAGTATCGTGAAACCTTAAAGAACGATGTCATTTAGCGAGATACAGCGTTCTGTACTGTAATAAGTTGGTGAGAAACTGTGAGGTCAAGCAAATATCGTAATTGTGAACGAAACAGTGCAATTGAGCGTACTTAGATACAAGTGCGAATGTTAGGTTAGGTTGAGATATACACCGTCGTAAAACCGCATTAAACAATGTCACTTAGTGAGATGCAGTGTTTTTCACCTTTACAAGTTGGGAACTGCGATATCTAATGTGAAAGCGCTTGAAACCGTCGTAATGTTGTAGAAAGCAATGTAAAGTAGCGAGTAAAACGTTTTCTAACGATAGAAGTGCGAAGGTTATGTTAGGTTGAGTTATGTTAGTTTAAGCTACGTAGCGTCGTGAAACCACCAAAAACGACGTCATCTAACGAGATAGTGTTGTTTTATTGCGAGTATTAAACTGCGATAGGTGAAATGTTGTGAAAGCACACAAAACGGCATGAACAAGCCAAATACTGCGTGTTCTACCGTTACAAGTGCGAAACTGCTATATTGTGATATTCTCGGTAAAGCGCATGCAAGTATCGTGAAACCTTAAAGAACGATGTCATTTAGCGAGATACAGCGTTCTGTACTGTAATAAGTTGGTGAGAAACTGTGAGGTCAAGCAAATATCGTAATTGTGAACGAAACAGTGTAATTGAGCGTCTTTAGATACAAGTGCGAATGTTAGGTTAGGTTGATATATCAACCGTCGTAAAACCGCATTAAACAATGTCACTTAGTGAGATGTAGTGTTTTTCAACATTACAAGTCGGGAACTACGATATCTAATGTGAAAGCGCATGAAACCGTCGTAATCTTGTAAAAAACATTGTAAAGTTGCGAGTAAAACGTTTTCTAACGATAGAAGTGCGAAGGTTAGGTTAGGTTAGGTTAATTTAAGCTAGGTAGCGTCGTGAAACTACCAAAAACGACGTCATCTAACGAGATAGTGTTGTTTTATAGCGAGTATTAAACTGCCATAGGTGAAATGTTGTGAAAGCACACAAAACGGCATGAACAAGCCAAATACTGCGTGTTCTACCGTTACAAGTGCGAAACTGCTATATTGTGATATTCTCGTTAAAGCGCATGCAAGCATCGTGAAACCTTGAAGAACAATGTCATTTAGCGAGATACAGCGTTCTGTACTGCAATAAGTTGGTGAAAAACTGTGAGGTTATGCAAATATCGTAATTGTGAACAAAACAGTGTAATAGAGCGTTTTTAGATACAAGTGCGAATGTTAGGTTAGGTTAAGATATGAACCGTTGTAAAACCGCATTAAACAATGTCAATTAGTGAGATGCCGTGTTTTTCACCATTAAAAGTGGGGAACTGCGATATCTAATGTGAAAGCGCTTGCAACCGTCGTTAGGTTAGGTTAGGTTAGGTTAGGTTAGGTTAGGTTTGGTTAGGTTAGGTTAGGTTAGGTTAGATTAGGTGAGGTTGGGTTGAGTTGGGTTAGGTTAGGTTAGGTTAGGTTAGGTTGGGTTAGGTTAGGTTAGGTTACGTTAGGTTAGGTTAGGTTAGGTTACGTTAGGTTAGGTTAGGTTAGGTAAGGATAATTTGGTTAGGTTAGGTAAGGTTAGGTTAGGTTAGGTTAGGTTGGGTGTGGTGTTGTTGAGTTGGGTTGGGTTAGGTTGGGTTAGGTTGGGTTAGGTTACGTTAGGTTAGGTTAGGTTACGTTAGGTTATGTTAGGTTAGGTTAGGTTACGTTAGGTTAGGTTAGGTCAGGTTAGGTTAGGTTACGTTAGAATAGGTTAGGTTAGGTTAGGTTACGTTAGGTTAGGTTAAGTTAGGTTAGGTTAGGTTTGGTTAGGTTAGATTAGGTTAGCTTTGGTTAGGTTAGGTTGGGTTGGGTTGGGTTAGGTTGGGTTAGGTTAGGTTAGGTTAGGTTAGGTTGGGTTAGGTTAGTTTAGGTTAGGTTAGGTTAGGTTGGGTTGGGTTGGTTAGGTTAGGTTAGGTAAGGTTAGGTTAGGTTAGGTTAGGTTACGTTAGGTTAAGGTATGAACCGTCGTAAAACCGCATTAAACAATGTCACTTAGTGAGATGCAGTGTTTTTCACCTTTACAAGTTGGGAACTGTGATATCTAATGTGAAAGCGCTTGAAACCGTCGTAATGTTGTAGAAAGCAATGTAAAGTAGCGAGTAAAACGTTTTCTAACGATAGAAGTGCGAAGGTTATGTTAGGTTGAGTTATGTTAGTTTAAGCTAGGTAGCGTCGTGAAACTACCAAAAACAACGTCATCTAACGAGATAGTGTTGTTTTATTGCGAGTACGAAACTGCGATAGGTGAAATGTTGTGAAAGCACACAAAACGGCATGAACAAGCCAAATACTGCGTGTTGTACCGTTACAAGTGCGAAACTGCTATGTTGTGATATTCTCGTTGAAGCGCATGCAAGCATCGTGAAACCTCAAAGAACGATGTCATTTAGCGAGATACAGCGTTCTGTACTGCAATAAGTTGGTGAAAAACTGTGAGGTTATGCAAATATCCTAATTGTGAACGAAACAGTGTAATAGAGCGTTTTTTAATGCAAGTGCGAATGTTAGGTTAGGTTAAGATATGAACCGTCGTAAAACCGCATTAAACAATGTCACTTAGTGAGATGCAGTGTTTTCCACCATTACAAGTCGGGAACTACGATATCTAATGTGAAAGCGCATGAAACCGTCGTAATCTTGTAGAAAACATTGTAAAGTTGCGAGTAAAACGTTTTCTAACGATAGAAGTGCGAAGGTTAGCTTGAGTTATGTTAGTTTAAGCTATGTAGCGTCGTGAGACCACCAAAAAGAACGTCATCTAACGAGATAGTGTTGTTTTATTGCGAGTACGAAACTGCGATAGGTAAAATGTTGTGAAAGCACACAAAACGGCATGAACAAGCCAAATACTGCGTGTTGTACCGTTACAAGTGCGAAACTGCTATGTTGTGACATTCTCGGTAAAGCGCATGCAAGTATCGTGAAACCTAAAAGAACGATGTCATTTAGCGAGATACAGCGTTCTGTACTGTAATAAGTTGGTGAAAAACTGTGAGGGTATGCAAATATCCTAATTGTGAACGAAACAGTGTAATAGAGCGTTTTTTAATGCAAGTGCGAATGTTAGGTTAGGTTAAGATATGAACCGTCGTAAAACCGCATTAAACAATGTCACTTAGTGAGATGCAGTGTTTTTCACCATTACAAGTCGGGAACTGCGATATCTAATGTGAAAGCGCTTGCAAACGTCGTTAGGTTAGGTTAGGTTAGGTTAGGTTAGATTACGTTAGGTTAGGTTAGGTTAGGTTTGGTTAGGTTAGGTTAGGTTAGGTTAGGTTAGGGATGTTAGGTAAGGTTTGGTTAGGTTAGGTTAGGTTAGGTTGGGTTAGGTAAGGTTAGGTTAGGTTAAGATATGAACCGCGCTAAAACTGCATTAAACAATGTCACTTAGTGAGATGCTGTGTTTTTCACCATTACAAGTCGGGAACTGCAATATCTAATGTGAAAGCACATGAAACCGTCGTAATCTTGTAGAAAACATTGTAAAGTAGCGAATAAAACGTTTTCTAACGATAGAAGTGCGAAGGTTCGGTTAGTTTGAGCTAGGTAGCGTCGTGAAGCCACCAAAAACGATGTCATCTAACGAGATAGTGTTGTTTTATTGCGAGTACGAAACTGCGATAGGTGAAATATTGGGAAAGCACACAAAATGGCATGAACTAGCCAGATACTGCGTCTTGTGCCGTTACAAGTGCGAAACTGCTTTATTGTGATATTCTCGTTAAAGCGCATGCAAGTATCGTGAAACCTTAAAGAACGATGTCATTTAGCGAGATACAGCGTTCTGTACTGTAATAAGTTGGTGAGAAACTGTGAGGTCAAGCAAATATCGTAATTGTGAACGAAACAGTGTAATTGAGCGTACTTAGATACAAGTGCGAATGTTAGGTTAGGTTGAGATATACACCGTCGTAAAACCGCATTAAACAATGTCACTTAGTGAGATGCAGTGTTTTTCACCTTTACAAGTTGGGAACTGCGATATCTAATGTGAAAGCGCTTGAAACCGTCGTAATGTTGTAGAAAGCAATGTAAAGTAGCGAGTAAAACGTTTTCTAACGATAGAAGTGCGAAGGTTATGTTAGGTTGAGTTATGTTAGTTTAAGCTAGGTAGCGTCGTGCAACTACCAAAAACAACGTCATCTAACGAGATAGTGTTGTTTTATTGCGAGTACGAAACTGCGATAGGTGAAATGTTGTGAAAGCACACAAAACGGCATGAACAAGCCAAATACTGCGTGTTGTACCGTTACAAGTGCGAAACTGCTATGTTGTGACATTCTCGGTAAAGCGCATGCAAGTATCGTGAAACCTTAAAGAACGATGTCATTTAGCGAGATACAGCGTTCTGTACTGTAATTAGTTGGTGAGAAACTGTGAGGTCAAGCAAATATCGTAATTGTGAACGAAACAGTGTAATTGAGCGTCTTTAGATACAAGTGCGAATGTTAGGTTAGGTTGACATATCAACCATCGTAAAACCGCATTAAACAACGTCACTTAGTGAGATGTAGCGTTTTTCAACATTACAAGTCGGGAACTACGATATCTAATGTGAAAGCGCATGAAACCGTCGTAATCTTGTAGAAAACATTGTAAAGTTGCGAGTAAAACGTTTTCTAACGATAGAAGCGCGAAGGTTAGGTTAGGTTAGTTTAGGATAGGTAGCGTCGTGAAACTACCAAAAACGACGTCATCTAAAGAGATAGTGTTGTTTTATTGCGAGTATTAAACTGCGATAGGTGAAATGTTGTGAAAGCACACAAAACGGCATGAACAAGCCAAATACTGCGTGCTCTACCGTTACAAGTGCGAAACTGCTATATTGTGATATTCTCGTTAAAGCGCATGCAAGCATCGTGAAACCTTAAATAACAATGTCATTTAGCGAGATACAGCGTTCTGTACTGCAATAAGTTGGTGAAAAACTGTGAGGTTATGCAAATATCGTAATTGTGAACGAAACAGTGTAATAGAGCGTTTTTCAATACAAGTACGAATGTTAGGTTAGGTTAAGATATGAACCGTCGTAAAACCGCACTAAACAATGTCACTTAGTGAGATGCAGTGTTTTTCACCATTACAAGTCGGGAACTGCGATATCTAATGTGAAAGCGCTTGCAAACGTCGTTAGGTTAGGTTAGGTTAGGTTAGGTCAGGTTAGGTTACGTTAGGTTAGGTTTGGTTAGGTTAGGTTAGGTTAGGTTAGGTTATGTTAGGTTAGGTTGGGTTAGGTTAGGTTAGGTTACGTTAGGTTAAGGTATGAACCGTCGTAAAACCGCAATAAACAATGTCACTTAGTGAGATGCAGTGTTTTTCACCTTTACAAGTTGAGAACTGCGATATCTAATGTGAAAGCGCTTGAAACCGTCGTAATGTTGTAGAAAGCAATGTAAAGTAGCGAATAAAACGTTTTCTAACGATAGAAGTGCGAAGGTTATGTTAGGTTGAGTTATGTTAGTTTAAGCTAGGTAGCGTCGTGAAACCACCAAAAACGACGTCATCTAACAAGATAGTGTTGTTTTATTGCGAGTACGAAACTGCGATAGGTAAAATGTTGTGCAAGCACACAAAACGGCATGAACAAGCCAAATACTGCGTGTTGTACCGTTACAAGTGCGAAACTGCTATGTTTTGACATTCTCGGTAAAGCGCATGCAAGTATCGTGAAACCTTAAAGAACGATGTCATTTAGCGAGATACAGCGTTCTGTACTGTAATAAGTTGGTGAGAAACTGTGAGGTCAAGCAAATATCGTAATTGTGAACGAAACAGTGTAATTGAGCGTCTTTAGATGCAAGTGCGAATGTTAGGTTAGGTTGACATATCAACCGTCGTAAAATCGCATTAAACAATGTCACTTAGTGAGATGTAGTGTTTTTCAACATTACAAGTCGGGAACTACGATATCTAATGTGAAAACGCATGAAACCGTCGTAATCTTGTAGAAAACATTGTAAAGTTGCGAGTAAAACGTTTTCTAACGATAGAAATGCGAAGGTTAGGTTATGTTAGGTTAGTTTAAGCTAGGTAGCGTCGTGAAACTACCAAAAACGACGTCATCTAACGAGATAGTGTTGTTTTATAGCGAGTATTAAACTGCGATAGGTGAAATGTTGTGAAAGCACACAAAACGGCATGAACAAGCCAAATACTGCGTGTTCTACCGTTACAAGTGCGAAACTGCTATATTGTGATATTCTCGTTAAAGCGCATGCAAGCATCGTGAAACCTTAAAGAAATATGTCATTTAGTGAGATACAACGTTCTGTACTGCAATAAGTTGGTGAAAAACTGTGAGGTTATGCAAATATCGTAATTGAGAACAAAACAGTGTAATAGAGCATTTTTAGATACAAGTGCGAATGTTAGGTTAGGTTAAGATATGAACCGTCGTAAAACCGCATTAAACAATGTAAATTAGTGAGATGCAGTGTTTTTCACCATTAAAAGTCGGGAACTGCGATATCTAATGTGAAAGCGCTTGCAACCGTTGTTAGGTTAGGTTAGGTTAGGTTAGGTTTTGTTAGGTTAGGTTAGGTTAGGTTAGATTAGGTTAGGTTGGGTTGAGTTGGGTTAGGTTAGGTTAGGTTAGGTTAGGTTGGGTTAGGTTAGGTTAGGTTGGGTCACGTTAGGTTAGGTTAGGTTACGTTAGGTTAGGTTAGGTTAGGTAAGGATAATTTGGTTAGGTTAGGTTAGGTTGGGTTGGGTGTTGTTGGGTTGGGTGTTGTTGGGTTGGGTTAGGTTGGGTTAGGTTAGGTTAGGTTACGTTAGGTTATGTTAGGTTAGGTTAGGTTACGTTAGGTTAGGTTAGGTTACGTTAGGTTAGGTTAGGTCAGGTAAGGTTAGGTTACGTTAGAATAGGTTAGGTTAGGTTAGGTTACGTTAGGTTAGGTTAAGTTAGGTTAGGTTAGGTTTGGTTAGGTTAGCTTAGGTTAGGTTAGGTTGGGTTGGGTTGGGTTGGGTTAGGTTAGGTTAGGTTGGGTTAGGTTAGTTTAGGTTAGGTTAGGTTAGGTTAGGTTGGGTTGGGTTGGGTTAGGTTAGGTTAGGTTAGGTTAGGTAAGGTTAGGTTAGGTTAGGTTACGTTAGGTTAAGGTATGAACCGTCGTAAAACCGCATTAAACAATGTCACTTAGTGAGATGCAGTGTTTTTCACCTTTACAAGTTGGGAACTGTGATATCTAATGTGAAAGCGCTTGAAACCGTCGTAATGTTGTAGAAAGCAATGTAAAGTAGCGAGTAAAACGTTTTCTAACGATAGAAGTGCGAAGGTTATGTTAGGCTGAGTTATGTTAGTTTAAGCTAGGTAGCGTCGTGAAACTACCAAAAACAACGTCATCTAACGAGATAGTGTTGTTTTATTGCGAGTACGAAACTGCGATAGGTGAAATGTTGTGAAAGCACACAAAACGGCATGAACAAGCCAAATACTGCGTGTTGTACCGTTACAAGTGCGAAACTGCTATGTTGTGATATTCTCGTTAAAGCGCATGCAAGCATCGTGAAACCTTAAAGAACGATGTCATTTAGCGAGATACAGCGTTCTGTACTGCAATAAGTTGGTGAGAAACTGTGAGGTCAAGCAAATATCGTAATTGTGAACGAAACAGTGTCATTGAGCGTCTTTAGATACAAGTGCGAATGTTAGGTTAGGTTGATATATCAACCGTCGTAAAACCGCATTAAACAATGTCACTTAGTGAGATGTAGTGTTTTTCAACATTACAAGTCGGGAACTACGATATCTAATGTGAAAGCGCATGAAACCGTCGTAATCTTGTAAAAAACATTGTAAAGTTGCGAGTAAAACGTTTTCTAACGATAGAAGTGCGAAGGTTAGGTTAGGTTAGGTTAGTTTAAGCTAGGTAGCGTCGTGAAACTACCAAAAACGACGTCATCTAACGAGATAGTGTTGTTTTATAGCGAGTATTAAACTGCCATAGGTGAAATGTTGTGAAAGCACACAAAACGGCATGAACAAGCCAAATACTGCGTGTTGTACCGTTACAAGTGCGAAACTGCTATATTGTGATATTCTCGTTAAAGCGCATGCAAGCATCGTGAAACCTTAAAGAACAGTGTCATTTAGCGAGATACAGCGTTCTGTACTGCAATAAGTTGGTGAAAAACTGTGAGGTTATGCAAATATCGTAATTGTGAACAAAACAGTGTAATAGAGCGTTTTTAGATACAAGTGCGAATGTTAGGTTAGGTTAAGATATGAACCGTCGTAAAACCGCATTAAACAATGTCAATTAGTGAGATGCAGTGTTTTTCACCATTAAAAGTGGGGAACTGCGATATCTAATGTGAAAGCGCTTGCAACCGTCGTTAGGTTAGGTTAGGTTAGGTTAGGTTAGGTTTGGTTAGGTTAGGTTAGGTTAGGTTAGATTAGGTGAGGTTGGGTTGAGTTGGGTTAGGTTAGGTTAGGTTAGGTTAGGTTGGGTTAGGTTAGGTTAGGTTAGGTTAGGTTAGGTTACGTTAGGTTAGGTTAGGTTAGGTTACGTTAGGTTAGGTTAGGTTAGGTAAGGATAATTTGGTTAGGTTAGGTAAGGTTAGGTTAGGTTAGGTTAGGTTGGGTGTGGTGTTGTTGGGTTGGGTTGGGTTGGGTTAGGTTGGGTTAGGTTGGGTTAGGTTACGTTAGGTTAGGTTAGGTTACGTTAGGTTATGTTAGGTTAGGTTAGGTTACGTTAGGTTAGGTTAGGTCAGGTTAGGTTAGGTTACGTTAGAATAGGTTAGGTTAGGTTAGGTTACGTTAGGTTAGGTTAAGTTAGGTTAGGTTAGGTTTGGTTAGGTTAGGTTAGCTTTGGTTAGGTTAAGTTGGGTTGGGTTGGGTTAGGTTGGGTTAGGTTAGGTTAGGTTAGGTTAGGTTGGGTTAGGTTAGTTTAGGTTAGGTTAGGTTAGGTTAGGTTACGTTAGGTTAAGGTATGAACCGTCGTAAAACCGCATTAAACAATGTCACTTAGTGAGATGCAGTGTTTTTCACCTTTACAAGTTGGGAACTGTGACATCTAATGTGAAAGCGCTTGAAACCGTCGTAATGTTGTAGAAAGCAATGTAAAGTAGCGAGTAAAACGTTTTCTAACGATAGAAGTGCGAAGGTTATGTTAGGTTGAGTTATGTTAGTTTAAGCTAGGTAGCGTCGTGAAACTACCACAAACAACGTCATCTAACGAGATAGTGTTGTTTTATTGCGAGTACGAAACTGCGATAGGTGAAATGTTGTGAAAGCACACAAAACGGCATGAACAAGCCAAATACTGCGTGTTGTACCGTTACAAGTGCGAAACTGCTATGTTGTGATATTCTCGTTGAAGCGCATGCAAGCATCGTGAAACCTTAAAGAACGATGTCATTTAGCGAGATACAGCGTTCTGTACTGCAATAAGTTGGTGAAAAACTGTGAGGTTATGCAAATATCCTAATTGTGAACGAAACAGTGTAATAGAGCGTTTTTAATACAAGTGCGAATGTTAGGTTAGGTTAAGATATGAACCGTCGTAAAACCGCATTAAACAATGTCACTTAGTGAGATGTAGTGTTTTTCAACATTACAAGTCGGGAACTACGATATCTAATGTGAAAGCGCATGAAACCGTCGTAATCTTGTAGAAAACATTGTAAAGTTGCGAGTAAAACGTTTTCTAACGATAGAAGTGCGAAGGTTAGCTTGAGTTATGTTAGTTTAAGCTATGTAGCGTCGTGAGACCACCAAAAAGAACGTCATCTAACGAGATAGTGTTGTTTTATTGCGAGTACGAAACTGCGATAGGTAAAATGTTGTGAAAGCACACAAAACGGCATGAACAAGCCAAATACTGCGTGTTGTACCGTTACAAGTGCGAAACTGCTATGTTGTGACATTCTCGGTAAAGCGCATGCAAGTATCGTGAAACCTAAAAGAACGATGTCATTTAGCGAGATACAGCGTTCTGTACTGTAATAAGTTGGTGAGAAACTGTGAGGTCAAGCAAATATCGTAATTGTGAACGAAACAGTGTAATTGAGCGTACTTAGATACAAGTGCGAATGTTAGGTTAGGTTGAGATATACACCGTCGTAAAACCGCATTAAACAATGTCACTTAGTGAGATGTAGTGTTTTTCAACATTACAAGTAGGGAACTACGATATCTAATGTGAAAGCGCATGAAACCGTCGTAATCTTGTAGAAAACATTGTAAAGTTGCGAGTAAAACGTTTTCTAACGATAGAAGTGCGAAGGTTAGCTTGAGTTATGTTAGTTTAAGCTATGTAGCGTCGTGAGACCACCAAAAAGGACGTCATCTAACGAGATAGTGTTGTTTTATTGCATGTACGAAACTGCAATAGGTGAAATGTTGTGAAATTACACAAAACGGCTTGAACAAGCCAGATACTGCGTGTTGTACCGTTACAAGTGCGAAACTGCTATAATGTGATATTCTCGTTAAAGCGCATGCAAGCATCGTGAAACCTTAAAGAACGATGTCATTTAGCGAGATACAACGTTCTGTACTGCAATAAGTTGGTGAAAAACTGTGAGGTTATGCAAATATCGTAATTGTGAACGAAACAGTGTAATAGAGCGTTTTTCAATACAAGTGCGAATGTTAGGTTAGGTTAAGGTATGAACCGTCGTAAAACCGCATTAAACAATGTCACATAGTGAGATGCAGTGTTTTTCACCATTACAAGTCGGGAACTGCGAAATCTAATGTGAAAGCGCTTGCAAACGTCGTTAGGTTAGGTTAGGTTAGGTTATGTTAGGTTAGGTTGGGTTAGGTTAGGTTAGGTTACGTTAGGTTAAGGTATGAACCGTCGTAAAACCGCATTAAACAATGTCACTTAGTGAGATGCAGTGTTTTTCACCTTTACAAGTTGGGAACTGCGATATCTAATGTGAAAGCGCTTGAAACCGTCGTAATGTTGTAGAAAGCAATGTAAAGTAGCGAGTAAAACGTTTTCTAACGATAGAAGTGCGAAGGTTATGTTAGGTTGAGTTATGTTAGTTTAAGCTACGTAGCGTCGTGAAACCACCAAAAACGACGTCATCTAACGAGGTAGTGTTGTTTTATTGCGAGTATTAAACTGCGATAGGTGAAATGTTGTGAAAGCACACAAAACGGCATGAACAAGCCAAATACTGCGTGTTCTACCGTTACAAGTGCGAAACTGCTATATTGTGATATTCTCGGTAAAGCGCATGCAAGTATCGTGAAACCTTAAAGAACGATGTCATTTAGCGAGATACAGCGTTCTGTACTGTAATAAGTTGGTGAGAAACTGTGAGGTCAAGCAAATATCGTAATTGTGAACGAAACAGTGTAATTGAGCGTCTTTAGATACAAGTGCGAATGTTAGGTAAGGTTGATATATCAACCGTCGTAAAACCGCAATAAACAATGTCACTTAGTGAGGTGTAGTGTTTTTCAACATTACAAGTCGGGAACTACGATATCTAATGTGAAAGCGCATGAAACCGTGGTAATCTTGTAAAAAACATTGTAAAGTTGCGAGTAAAACGTTTTCTAACGATAGAAGTGCGAAGGTTAGGTTAGGTTAGGTTAGTTTAAGCTAGGTAGCGTCGTGAAACTACCAAAAACGACGTCATTGTGATGCGGGTTCTTGTTGCTGATTTGTTTTTCTCCCGGGCTGAGCCTCAGAGAGTTTTGTTAATAAGGACAAAGCCGTTCGGTTTCCAAGAAACACACAAAAAGTTTAATTGAAAAGAAAAAAAGGCAAAGATTCCTCACAAAACAAAACACTTAATAAACAGTTGACTGGACATGACGAAACACATCTGGAAACACCCAACAAAAACGTTCAAAGTCAGTAACTAAACCTAACGTTCGAAAGGGGCTGAGTGATGGGAGTAGCGCAAGATATCTGTTCGGTCTCACCCACACGCTGAATTCCGCCGACGATGAGCAAACCGGAACGCGGTGATTCCGGCTTCAGGACGCGGGCAGGACGGGGATGAAGGAACGCTGGCTGCTGACGACACGTCGAGAAACCAGGCCGGAACGTGGTGGCTCTGGCTTTAGGAGTGTGGACCCGTCTGTGACGAGAGAACGCAGGCTGGTGGTGACGCGTCAGAGAACCAGGGTCGACCTAGTCAAGCAGCTGGGCGCACAGCTCGGGCCCGGAGCCCGACGGCTGTAGCTCGCCTGCCGGAACCAAAGTCCGCAGGCCCTGGAAAGGAGTTCAGGACCGGATGGCCACGGTCCTTTGGAGCGGGAACACGACGGCAGGAGGCCCCGGCCGGTTGAAGACCTGCAGGCTCGGGTCCTACGCCCGACGGCCCATCTTCAGCGCCCGGTCCGGTGACGACCTTCCGCTTGCCCTGCCTGCCTCGAATTCCCCTTGCTCTGGTCTGCTCAGGCTCCTGCTTCAGCTCTGGCCCACTTGTCTCGTTCTCATTGGAGATACTGCTGTCTCGTGGTGTCAAGCCATTGGGCCTTGAAATCTCCGTGTTCGCTGCCCATTGGATGTTTTACCTTTTGTTTACTTCACGTCCTGCCACGCATCCTCGTGCTCGACGCTCTTTAACGTCGTCATTCTTGTTTAAGCAGCCCCGCACGTGCACTCTGGTATTTCTCCTTTTGTTTTTTTTTTTTTTTTTTCCCGTGACGCGCACTTTTCGAAGGCGCGCACTTTGAACGCGCACCACACATCACATACGCCCCCCTTTCATTCAAGTTTTTTTTTTTTTTTAGAAAAAAAAAAAAACTGCCGATGAGTGCGCGTTCTGCACTACGTCACAATTACACCACATATTTGCACCACGCAGTTCAACACATCACACCGATGGCACCACACTGCTTCTTCGTTGACATGTCTCACGTCGAAACACCGAGTCCACAGAACGTAACATTCAACCAACAACAATAAGAAAAGTTTTTTTTTTTTTTTCGAGAAGAAAAAAAAACTGCCGTTGAGTGCACGTTTCGCACTGCACCACAATTTACCCACATATGTCCGCCACACAGTTCACTGCATTGCCCAAAGGTCCACATTCACTAACCTCAAAATACGCAAGAAGCGAGAAAAAGTATGGACACATCTAGCGGATTGTGAAAATCCCCAAATTAGTAGTACACCACCCCTTTTTTTTTTCATATATACCCTATCATCTCAAAAACTATACATCATGTTAATGTTACATTGCATGTAACTTCTTCAAATATTTACAAGCAACACCCTTCCATGGTCCGCAAGCAAGATCCAAAAGAAACCAGCGGGAAATCGAATTTGACGCTTAAGTTATAGCGTCCCGTACAAGACGTTTAACTGCTCTAACCATTTGACAAGAGTAAGGAATCGGAAGCCAGTGGAAGAATTCTCGACTGTAAGCTCGTATGAACCTAAAGCTGTGTATCACCAGGTTCCCAACCTCGAAATCACAAGCATACACACTGGAATGTCTGTATGCCAGTCGGAGGCGTTGCCTCCAGGCGCACCAGTACAACCACGCCTGAATCATTTCATCCTTCCCACGAACGCCTTGCTTGAGCTCGTAAGCCGCTAATCGTTGAGACATCTTAACAGAAGCGACCTCTTCAACCGAAGATGCCAAAGAGCACCAGTCGGCGTCCTTCCTCGTACAATAACCTGCTGGACCATTACTGCCTTCTGGTTCACTTTCCATCCCTTCAGCTTTCTGTATTGCTTGTTCATCAATACTTTCAACCCTTCTGCCTGGGTCATCGTGATTACCCTCATTGTCACATATAGCTGACCTACATTGCAACTCTACTCTCTGTTCTTCAACAAGTGCTTTTGCATTTTGCTCCAATATTCTTCTAAAAGCATCATCTACAATTTCCCGAGAACACAAGCCATCTCTCTGTATGGGCAAGTTATAATCATGGTGAAAAACCATGTCCGTAGCGTCTGTTGCTATCTCCAGTGGCCCAAAACAATAGGTAGCTGCTACATCAGAGCTTTCATTATGGCATTCGCCGGCATTACCTAGGAGACCTTTTATTGCTCCTTCAGCGGAGCTATTCAGAGGCAATCCTACCTCTGAATAAAGTGCGCTTGACCTCTCACAGGTTTCAAAATACCCTTTACTCTGAATGGAACGTTCTTGTTCCATTCAGAGTAAAGGGTATTTTGAAACCTGTGAGAGGTCAAGCGCACTTTATTCAGAGGTAGGATTGCCTCTGAATAGCTCCGCTGAAGGAGCAATAAAAGGTCTCCTAGGTAATGCCGGCGAATGCCATAATGAAAGCTCTGATGTAGCAGCTACCTATTGTTTTGGGCCACTGGAGATAGCAACAGACGCTACGGACATGGTTTTTCACCATGATTATAACTTGCCCATACAGAGAGATGGCTTGTGTTCTCGGGAAATTGTAGATGATGCTTTTAGAAGAATATTGGAGCAAAATGCAAAAGCACTTGTTGAAGAACAGAGAGTAGAGTTGCAATGTAGGTCAGCTATATGTGACAATGAGGGTAATCACGATGACCCAGGCAGAAGGGTTGAAAGTATTGATGAACAAGCAATACAGAAAGCTGAAGGGATGGAAAGTGAACCAGAAGGCAGTAATGGTCCAGCAGGTTATTGTACGAGGAAGGACGCCGACTGGTGCTCTTTGGCATCTTCGGTTGAAGAGGTCGCTTCTGTTAAGATGTCTCAACGATTAGCGGCTTACGAGCTCAAGCAAGGCGTTCGTGGGAAGGATGAAATGATTCAGGCGTGGTTGTACTGGTGCGCCTGGAGGCAACGCCTCCGACTGGCATACAGACATTCCAGTGTGTATGCTTGTGATTTCGAGGTTGGGAACCTGGTGATACACAGCTTTAGGTTCATACGAGCTTACAGTCGAGAATTCTTCCACTGGCTTCCGATTCCTTACTCTTGTCAAATGGTTAGAGCAGTTAAACGTCTTGTACGGGACGCTATAACTTAAGCGTCAAATTCGATTTCCCGCTGGTTTCTTTTGGATCTTGCTTGCGGACCATGGAAGGGTGTTGCTTGTAAATATTTGAAGAAGTTACATGCAATGTAACATTAACATGATGTATAGTTTTTGAGATGATAGGGTATATATGAAAAAAAAAAGGGGTGGTGTACTACTAATTTGGGGATTTTCACAATCCGCTAGATGTGTCCATACTTTTTCTCGCTTCTTGCGTATTTTGAGGTTAGTGAATGTGGACCTTTGGGCAATGCAGTGAACTGTGTGGCGGACATATGTGGGTAAATTGTGGTGCAGTGCGAAACGTGCACTCAACGGCAGTTTTTTTTTCTTCTCGAAAAAAAAAAAAAAAACTTTTCTTATTGTTGTTGGTTGAATGTTACGTTCTGTGGACTCGGTGTTTCGACGTGAGACATGTCAACGAAGAAGCAGTGTGGTGCCATCGGTGTGATGTGTTGAACTGCGTGGTGCAAATATGTGGTGTAATTGTGACGTAGTGCAGAACGCGCACTCATCGGCAGTTTTTTTTTTTTTCTAAAAAAAAAAAAAAACTTGAATGAAAGGGGGGCGTATGTGATGTGTGGTGCGCGTTCAAAGTGCGCGCCTTCGAAAAGTGCGCGTCACGGGAAAAAAAAAAAACAAAAGGAGAAATACCAGAGTGCACGTGCGGGGCTGCTTAAACAAGAATGACGACGTTAAAGAGCGTCGAGCACGAGGATGCGTGGCAGGACGTGAAGTAAACAAAAGGTAAAACATCCAATGGGCAGCGAACACGGAGATTTCAAGGCCCAATGGCTTGACACCACGAGACAGCAGTATCTCCAATGAGAACGAGACAAGTGGGCCAGAGCTGAAGCAGGAGCCTGAGCAGACCAGAGCAAGGGGAATTCGAGGCAGGCAGGGCAAGCGGAAGGTCGTCACCGGACCGGGCGCTGAAGATGGGCCGTCGGGCGTAGGACCCGAGCCTGCAGGTCTTCAACCGGCCGGGGCCTCCTGCCGTCGTGTTCCCGCTCCAAAGGACCGTGGCCATCCGGTCCTGAACTCCTTTCCAGGGCCTGCGGACTTTGGTTCCGGCAGGCGAGCTACAGCCGTCGGGCTCCGGGCCCGAGCTGTGCGCCCAGCTGCTTGACTAGGTCGACCCTGGTTCTCTGACGCGTCACCACCAGCCTGCGTTCTCTCGTCACAGACGGGTCCACACTCCTAAAGCCAGAGCCACCACGTTCCGGCCTGGTTTCTCGACGTGTCGTCAGCAGCCAGCGTTCCTTCATCCCCGTCCTGCCCGCGTCCTGAAGCCGGAATCACCGCGTTCCGGTTTGCTCATCGTCGGCGGAATTCAGCGTGTGGGTGAGACCGAACAGATATCTTGCGCTACTCCCATCACTCAGCCCCTTTCGAACGTTAGGTTTAGTTACTGACTTTGAACGTTCTTGTTCCATGCTCACGAAGCATTCCTGCGCTTCAATAAGCTTATCGAGTCTCCTAGTCTTTTGACTGTTTACCTCCCTGTCATACTCTTTCAGAGTTTCTTTCTCTAGCGAAAGGTCATGACGAGGTACAGGGTCAGTCTCACGTAAATTCAAATCGCTCCCGATGTAACTGCTTTCAGAGCACACCTCATCCACTGGTTGACTACCCTGGCTCTCAGACCACGTATATTCAGCGTTTTCCCTCTCAAGCCACTGCTGCAAATCCTCATATTCTAGTTCCAACAGTCTCTTCTTTTCGCGCATCTCTATCTCGAGCAGCCTTTTCTTTTCACGCATTTCTAGCTCAAGCTGCTCCTTCTTAGCGCGTGTCTCTCGCTCGAGCTTCTCTCTCCTAGCCCGTGTTTCTCGCTCGAACTCCTCTCTCTTAGCGTGTGTTTGCAATGCAATCTGTTGCTTTTTAGCGTCACATATCGCAGCCCGTTCCTCACGCTCCCTCTCCATCCGCTCCTCGTACCATACTCTAAACTCCGCTCCCGTCAGTCCCATTTTATCCGCCAACTCAATTAACTCCCACGTGTTCGTCATCGTGTTAACCGCGTCAAAAAATCTACTGGAAAAACAAACGACTTTGTCCTGTCGCGGACGCCAATTTGTGATGCGGGTTCTTGTTGCTGATTTGTTTTTCTCCCGGGCTGAGCCTCAGAGAGTTTTGTTAATAAGGACAAAGCCGTTCGGTTTCCAAGAAACACACAAAAAGTTTAATTGAAAAGAAAAAAAGGCAAAGATTCCTCACAAAACAAAACACTTAATAAACAGTTGACTGGACATGACGAAACACATCTGGAAACACCCAACAAAAACGTTCAAAGTCAGTAACTAAACCTAACGTTCGAAAGGGGCTGAGTGATGGGAGTAGCGCAAGATATCTGTTCGGTCTCACCCACACGCTGAATTCCGCCGACGATGAGCAAACCGGAACGCGGTGATTCCGGCTTCAGGACGCGGGCAGGACGGGGATGAAGGAACGCTGGCTGCTGACGACACGTCGAGAAACCAGGCCGGAACGTGGTGGCTCTGGCTTTAGGAGTGTGGACCCGTCTGTGACGAGAGAACGCAGGCTGGTGGTGACGCGTCAGAGAACCAGGGTCGACCTAGTCAAGCAGCTGGGCGCACAGCTCGGGCCCGGAGCCCGACGGCTGTAGCTCGCCTGCCGGAACCAAAGTCCGCAGGCCCTGGAAAGGAGTTCAGGACCGGATGGCCACGGTCCTTTGGAGCGGGAACACGACGGCAGGAGGCCCCGGCCGGTTGAAGACCTGCAGGCTCGGGTCCTACGCCCGACGGCCCATCTTCAGCGCCCGGTCCGGTGACGACCTTCCGCTTGCCCTGCCTGCCTCGAATTCCCCTTGCTCTGGTCTGCTCAGGCTCCTGCTTCAGCTCTGGCCCACTTGTCTCGTTCTCATTGGAGATACTGCTGTCTCGTGGTGTCAAGCCATTGGGCCTTGAAATCTCCGTGTTCGCTGCCCATTGGATGTTTTACCTTTTGTTTACTTCACGTCCTGCCACGCATCCTCGTGCTCGACGCTCTTTAACGTCGTCATTCTTGTTTAAGCAGCCCCGCACGTGCACTCTGGTATTTCTCCTTTTGTTTTTTTTTTTTTTTTTTTTCCCGTGACGCGCACTTTTCGAAGGCGCGCACTTTGAACGCGCACCACACATCACAGTCATCTAACGAGATAGTGTTGTTTTATAGCGAGTATTAAACTGCCATAGGTGAAATGTTGTGAAAGCACACAAAACGGCATGAACAAGCCAAATACTGCGTGTTGTACCGTTACAAGTGCGAAACTGCTATGTTGTGACATTCTCGGTAAAGCGCATGCAAGTATCGTGAAACCTAAAAGAACGATGTCATTTAGCGAGATACAGCGTTCTGTACTGTAATAAGTTGGTGAGAAACTGTGAGGTCAAGCAAATATCGTAATTGTGAACGAAACAGTGTAATTGAGCGTCTTTAGATACAAGTGTGAATGTTAGGATAGGTTCACATATCAACCATCGTAAAACCGCATTAAACAATGTCCCTTAGTGAGATATAGTGTTTTTCAACATTACAAGTCGGGAACTACGATATCTAATGTGAAAGCGCATGAAACCGTCGTAATCTTGTAGAAAACCATGTAAAGTGGCGAGTAAAACGTTTTCTAACGATAGAAGTGCGAAGGTTAGGTTAGGTTAGGTTAGTTTAAGCTAGGTAGCGTCGTGAAACTACCAAAAACGACGTCATCTAACGAGATAGTGTTGTTTTATAGCGAGTATTAAACTGCGATAGGTGAAATGTTTTGAAAGCACACAAAACGGCATGAACAAGCCAAATACTGCGTGTTCTACCGTTACAAGTGCGAAACTGCTATATTGTGATATTCTCGGTAAAGCGCATGCAAGTATCGTGAAACCTTAAAGAACGATGTCATTTAGCGAGATACAGCGTTCTGTACTGTAATAAGTTGGTGAGAAACTGTGAGGTCAAGCAAATATCGTAATTGTGAACGAAACAGTGTCATTGAGCGTCTTTAGATACAAGTGCGAATGTTAGGTTAGGTTGATATATCAACCGTCGTAAAACCGCATTAAACAATGTCACTTAGTGAGATGTAGTGTTTTTCAACATTACAAGTCGGGAACTACGATATCTAATGTGAAAGCGCA
>NC_134703.1:236722516-236747516 GCF_043290135.1 Rhipicephalus microplus
AGGTAGCGGCGTGAAACTACCAAAAACGACGTCATCTAACGAGATAGTGTTGTTTTATAGCGAGTATTAAACTGCGATAGGTGAAATGTTGTGAAAGCACACAAAACGGCATGAACAAGCCAAATACTGCGTGTTCTACCGTTACAAGTGCGAAACTGCTATATTGTGATATTCTCGTTAAAGCGCATGCAAGCATCGTGAAACCTTAAAGAACAATGTCATTTAGCGAGATACAGCGTTCTGTACTGCAATAAGTTGGTGAAAAACTGTGAGGTTATGCAAATATCGTAATTGTGAACAAAACAGTGTAGTAGAGCGTTTTTAGATACAAGTGCGAATGTTAGGTTAGGTTAAGATATGAACCGTCGTAAAACCGCATTAAACAATGTCAATTACTGAGATGCAGTGTTTTTCACCATTAAAAGTGGGGAACTGCGATATTTAATGTGAAAGCGCTTGCAACCGTCGTTAGGTTAGGTTAGGTTAGGTTAGGTTAGGTTTGGTTAGGTTAGGTTAGGTTAGGTTAGATTAGGTTAGGTTGAGTTGGGTTAGGTTAGGTTAGGTTGGGTTAGGTTAGGTTAGGTTAGGTTAGGTTACGTTAGGTTAGGTTAGGTTACGTTAGGTTAGGTTAGGTTAGGTTAGGTAAGGATAATTTGGTTAGGTTAGGTAAGGTTAGGTTAGGTTAGGTTAGGTTGGGTTGGGTGTTGTTGGGTTGGGTTGGGTTGGGTTAGGTTGGGTTAGGTTAGGTTAGGTTACGTTAGGTTAGGTTAGGTTAGGTTACGTTAGGTTATGTTAGGTTAGGTAAGGTTACGTTAGGTTAGGTTAGGTCAGGTAAGGTTAGGTTACGTTAGAATAGGTTAGGTTAGGTTAGGTTACGTTAGGTTAGCTTAAGTTAGATTAGGTTAGGTTTGGTTAGCTTAGGTTAGGTTAGCTTAGGTTAGGTTAGGTTGGGTTGGGTTGGGTTAGGTTGGGTTAGGTTAGGTTAGGTTAGGTTAGGTTGGGTTAGGTTAGTTTAGGTTAGGTTAGGTTAGGTTAGGTTGGGTTGGGTTGGGTTAGGTTAGGTTAGGTTAGGTTAGGTAAGGTTAGGTTAGGTTAGGTTAGGTTACGTTAGGTTAAGGTATGAACTGTCGTAAAACCGCATTAAACAATGTCACTTAGTGAGATGCAGTGTTTTTCACCTTTACAAGTTGGGAACTACGATATCTAATGTGAAAGCGCATGAAACCGTCGTAATCTTGTAGAAAACATTGTAAAGTTGCGAGTAAAACGTTTTCTAACGATAGAAGTGCGAAGGTTAGCTTGAGTTATGTTAGTTTAAGCTATGTAGCGTCGTGAGACCACCAAAAAGAACGTCATCTAACGAGATAGTGTTGTTTTATTGCGAGTACGAAACTGCGATAGGTGAAATATTGGGAAAGCACACAAAATGGCATGAACTAGCCAGATACTGCGTCTTGTGCCGTTACAAGTGCGAAACTGCTTTATTGTGATATTCTCGTTAAAGCGCATGCAAGTATCGTGAAACCTTAAAGAACGATGTCATTTAGCGAGATACAGCGTTCTGTACTGTAATAAGTTGGTGAGAAACTGTGAGGTCAAGCAAATATCGTAATTGTGAACGAAACAGTGTAATTGAGCGTACTTAGATACAAGTGCGAATGTTAGGTTAGGTTGAGATATACACCGTCGTAAAACCGCATTAAACAATGTCACTTAGTGAGATGCAGTGTTTTTCACCTTTACAAGTTGGGAACTGCGATATCTAATGTGAAAGCGCTTGAAACCGTCGTAATGTTGTAGAAAGCAATGTAAAGTAGCGAGTAAAACGTTTTCTAACGATAGAAGTGCGAAGGTTATGTTAGGTTGAGTTATGTTAGTTTAAGCTACGTAGCGTCGTGAAACCACCAAAAACGACGTCATCTAACGAGATAGTGTTGTTTTATTGCGAGTATTAAACTGCGATAGGTGAAATGTTGTGAAAGCACACAAAACGGCATGAACAAGCCAAATACTGCGTGTTCTACCGTTACAAGTGCGAAACTGCTATATTGTGATATTCTCGGTAAAGCGCATGCAAGTATCGTGAAACCTTAAAGAACGATGTCATTTAGCGAGATACAGCGTTCTGTACTGTAATAAGTTGGTGAGAAACTGTGAGGTCAAGCAAATATCGTAATTGTGAACGAAACAGTGTAATTGAGCGTCTTTAGATACAAGTGCGAATGTTAGGTTAGGTTGATATATCAACCGTCGTAAAACCGCATTAAACAATGTCAATTACTGAGATGCAGTGTTTTTCACCATTAAAAGTGGGGAACTGCGATATTTAATGTGAAAGCGCTTGCAACCGTCGTTAGGTTAGGTTAGGTTAGGTTAGGTTAGGTTAGGTTATGTTAGGTTAGGTTAGGTTACGTTAGGTTAGGTTAAGTCAGGTAAGGTTAGGTTACGTTAGAATAGGTTAGGTTAGGTTAGGTTACGTTAGGTTAGGTTAAGTTAGGTTAGGTTAGGTTTGGTTAGCTTAGGTTAGGTTAGCTTAGGTTAGGTTAGGTTGGGTTGGGTTGGGTTAGGTTGGGTTAGGTTAGGTTAGGTTAGGTTAGGTTGGGTTAGGTTAGTTTAGGTTAGGTTAGGTTAGGTTAGGTTGGGTTGGGTTGGGTTAGGTTAGGTTAGGTTAGGTTAGGTAAGGTTAGGTTAGGTTAGGTTAGGTTACGTTAGGTTAAGGTATGAACTGTCGTAAAACCGCATTAAACAATGTCACTTAGTGAGATGCAGTGTTTTTCACCTTTACAAGTTGGGAACTGTGATATCTAATGTGAAAGCGCTTGAAACCGTCATAATGTTGTAGAAAGCAATGTAAAGTAGCGAGTAAAACGTTTTCTAACGATAGAAGTGCGAAGGTTATGTTAGGTTGAGTTATGTTAGTTTAAGCTAGGTAGCGTCGTGCAACTACCAAAAACAACGTCATCTAACGAGATAGTGTTGTTTTATTGCGAGTACGAAACTGCGATAGGTGAAATGTTGTGAAAGCACACAAAACGGCATGAACAAGCCAAATACTGCGTGTTGTACCGTTACAAGTGCGAAACTGCTATGTTGTGACATTCCGGTAAAGCGCATGCAAGTATCGTGAAACCTTAAAGAACGATGTCATTTAGCGAGATACAGCGTTCTGTACTGTAATAAGTTGGTGAGAAACTGTGAGGTCAAGCAAATATCGTAATTGTGAACGAAACAGTGTAATTGAGCGTCTTTAGATACAAGTGCGAATGTTAGGTTAGGTTAAGATATGAACCGTCGTAAAACCGCACTAAACAATGTCACTTAGTGAGATGCAGTGTTTTTCACCATTACAAGTCGGGAACTGCGATATCTAATGTGAAAGCGCTTGCAAACGTCGTTAGGTTAGGTTAGGTTAGGTTAGGTCAGGTTAGGTTACGTTAGGTTAGGTTTGGTTAGGTTAGGTTAGGTTAGGTTATGTTAGGTTAGGTTGGGTTAGGTTAGGTTAGGTTACGTTAGGTTAAGGTATGAACCGTCGTAAAACCGCAATAAACAATGTCACTTAGTGAGATGCAGTGTTTTTCACCTTTACAAGTTGGGAACTGCGATATCTAATGTGAAAGCGCTTGAAACCGTCGTAATGTTGTAGAAAGCAATGTAAAGTAGCGAGTAAAACGTTTTCTAACGATAGAAGTGCGAAGGTTATGTTAGGTTGAGTTATGTTAGTTTAAGCTAGGTAGCGTCGTGAAACTACCAAAAACAACGTCATCTAACGAGATAGTGTTGTTTTATTGCGAGTACGAAACTGCGATAGGTGAAATGTTGTGAAAGCACACAAAACGGCATGAACAAGCCAAATACTGCGTGTTGTACCGTTACAAGTGCGAAACTGCTAGGTTGTGATATTCTCGTTAAAGCGCATGCAAGCATCGTGAAACCTTAAAGAACGATGTCATTTAGCGAGGTACAGCGTTCTGTACTGCAATAAGTTGGTGAAAAACTGTGAGGTTATGCAAATATCCTAATTGTGAACGAAACAGTGTAATAGAGCGTTTTTTAATGCAAGTGCGAATGTTAGGTTAGGTTAAGATATGAACCGTCGTAAAACCGCATTAAACAATGTAAATTAGTGAGATGCAGTGTTTTTCACCATTAAAAGTCGGGAACTGCGATATCTAATGTGAAAGCGCATGAAACCGTCGTAATCTTGTAAAAAACATTGTAAAGTTGCGAGTAAAACGTTTTCTAACGATAGAAGTGCGAAGGTTAGGTTAGGTTAGGTTAGTTTAAGCTAGGTAGCGTCGTGAAACTACCAAAAACGACGTCATCTAACGAGATAGTGGTGTTTTATAGCGAGTATTAAACTGCCGTAGGTGAAATGTTGTGAAAGCACACAAAACGGCATGAACAAGCCAAATACTGCGTGTTCTACCGTTACAAGTGCGAAACTGCTATATTGTGATATTCTCGTTAAAGCGCATGCAAGCATCGTGAAACCTTAAAGAACAATGTCATTTAGCGAGATACAGCGTTCTGTACTGCAATAAGTTGGTGAAAAACTGTGAGGTTATGCAAATATCGTAATTGTGAACAAAACAGTGTAATAGAGCGTTTTTAGATACAAGTGCGAATGTTAGGTTAGGTTAAGATATGAACCGTCGTAAAACCGCATTAAACAATGTCAATTAGTGAGATGCAGTGTTTTTCACCATTAAAAGTGGGGAACTGCGATATCTAATGTGAAAGCGCTTGCAACCGTCGTTAGGTTAGGTTAGGTTAGGTTAGGTTAGGTTAGGTTAGGTTTGGTTAGGTTAGGTTAGGTTAGGTTAGATTAGGTGAGGTTGGGTTGAGTTGGGTTAGGTTAGGTTAGGTTAGGTTAGGTTGGGTTAGGTTAGGTTAGGTTAGGTTAGGTTAAGTTAGGTTAGGTTAGGTTAGGTTACGTTAGGTTAGGTTAGGTAAGGATAATTTGGTTAGGTTAGGTAAGGTTAGGTTAGGTTGGGTGTGGTGTTGAGTTGGGTTGGGTTAGGTTGGTTTAGGTTACGTTAGGTTAGGTTAGGTTACGTTAGGTTATGTTAGGTTAGGTTAGGTTACGTTAGGTTAGGTTAGGTCAGGTTAGGTTAGGTTACGTTAGAATAGGTTAGGTTAGGTTAGGTTACGTTAGGTTAGGTTAAGTTAGGTTAGGTTTGGTTAGGTTAGATTAGGTTAGCTTTGGTTAGGTTAGGTTGGGTTGGGTTGGGTTAGGTTGGGTTAGGTTAGGTTAGGTTAGGTTAGGTTAGGTTGGGTTAGGTTAGTTTAGGTTAGGTTAGGTTAGGTTGGGTTGGGTTGGTTAGGTTAGGTTAGGTTAGGTTAGGTAAGGTTAGGTTAGGTTAGGTTAGGTTACGTTAGGTTAAGGTATGAACCGTCGTAAAATCGCATTAAACAATGTCACTTAGTGAGATGCAGTGTTTTTCACCTTTACAAGTTGGGAACTGTGATATCTAATGTGAAAGCGCTTGAAACCGTCGTAATGTTGTAGAAAGCAATGTAAAGTAGCGAGTAAAACGTTTTCTAACGATAGAAGTGCGAAGGTTATGTTAGGTTGAGTTATGTTAGTTTAAGCTAGGTAGCGTCGTGAAACTACCAAAAACAACGTCATCTAACGAGATAGTGTTGTTTTATTGCGAGTACGAAACTGCGATAGGTGAAATGTTGTGAAAGCACACAAAACGGCATGAACAAGCCAAATACTGCGTGTTGTACCGTTACAAGTGCGAAACTGCTATGTTGTGATATTCTCGTTGAAGCGCATGCAAGCATCGTGAAACCTTAAAGAACGATGTCATTTAGCGAGATACAGCGTTCTGTACTGCAATAAGTTGGTGAAAAACTGTGAGGTTATGCAAATATCCTAATTGTGAACGAAACAGTGTAATAGAGCGTTTTTAATACAAGTGCGAATGTTAGGTTAGGTTAAGATATGAACCGTCGTAAAACCGCATTAAACAATGTCACTTAGTGAGATGTAGACGTAGTCGGGAACTACGATATCTAATGTGAAAGCGCATGAAACCGTCGTAATCTTGTAGAAAACATTGTAAAGTTGCGAGTAAAACGTTTTCTAACGATAGAAGTGCGAAGGTTAGCTTGAGTTATGTTAGTTTAAGCTATGTAGCGTCGTGAGACCACCAAAAAGAACGTCATCTAACGAGATAGTGTTGTTTTATTGCGAGTACGAAACTGCGATAGGTAAAATGTTGTGAAAGCACACAAAACGGCATGAACAAGCCAAATACTGCGTGTTGTACCGTTACAAGTGCGAAACTGCTATGTTGTGACATTCTCGGTAAAGCGCATGCAAGTATCGTGAAACCTAAAAGAACGATGTCATTTAGCGAGATACAGCGTTCTGTACAGTAATAAGTTGGTGAAAAACTGTGAGGGTATGCAAATATGCTAATTGTGAACGAAACAGTGTAATAGAGCGTTTTTTAATGCAAGTGCGAATGTTAGGTTAGGTTAAGATATGAACCGTCGTAAAACCACATTAAACAATGTCACTTAGTGAGATGCAGTGTTTTTCACCATTACAAGTCGGGAACTGCGATATCTAATGTGAAAGCGCTTGCAAACGTCGTTAGGTTAGGTTAGGTTAGGTTAGGTTAGGTTACGTTAGGTTAGGTTAGGTTAGGTTTGGTTAGGTTAGGTTAGGTTAGGTTAGGTTAGGGATGTTAGGTAAGGTTTGGTTAGGTTAGGTTAGGTTAGGTTGGGTTAGGTAAGGTTAGGTTAGGTTAAGATATGAACCGCGCTAAAACTGCATTAAACAATGTCACTTAGTGAGATGCTGTGTTTTTCACCATTACAAGTCGGGAACTGCGATATCTAATGTGAAAGCGCATGAAACCGTCGTAATCTTGTAGAAAACATTGTAAAGTAGAGAATAAAACGTTTTCTAACGATAGAAGTGCGAAGGTTCGGTTAGTTTGAGCTAGGTAGCGTCGTGAAGCCACCAAAAACGATGTCATCTAACGAGATAGTGTTGTTTTATTGCGAGTACGAAACTGCGATAGGTGAAATATTGGGAAAGCACACAAAATGGCATGAACTAGCCAGATACTGCGTCTTGTGCCGTTACAAGTGCGAAACTGCTTTATTGTGATATTCTCGTTAAAGCGCATGCAAGTATCGTGAAACCTTAAAGAACGATGTCATTTAGCGAGATACAGCGTTCTGTACTGTAATAAGTTGGTGAGAAACTGTGAGGTCAAGCAAATATCGTAATTGTGAACGAAACAGTGTAATTGAGCGTACTTAGATACAAGTGCGAATGTTAGGTTAGGTTGAGATATACACCGTCGTAAAACCGCATTAAACAATGTCACTTAGTGAGATGCAGTGTTTTTCACCTTTACAAGTTGGGAACTGCGATATCTAATGTGAAAGCGCTTGAAACCGTCGTAATGTTGTAGAAAGCAATGTAAAGTAGCGAGTAAAACGTTTTCTAACGATAGAAGTGCGAAGGTTATGTTAGGTTGAGTTATGTTAGTTTAAGCTACGTAGCGTCGTGAAACCACCAAAAACGACGTCATCTAACGAGATAGTGTTGTTTTATTGCGAGTATTAAACTGCGATAGGTGAAATGTTGTGAAAGCACACAAAACGGCATGAACAAGCCAAATACTGCGTGTTCTACCGTTACAAGTGCGAAACTGCTATATTGTGATATTCTCGGTAAAGCGCATGCAAGTATCGTGAAACCTTAAAGAACGATGTCATTTAGCGAGATACAGCGTTCTGTACTGTAATAAGTTGGTGAGAAACTGTGAGGTCAAGCAAATATCGTAATTTTGAACGAAACAGTGTAATTGAGCGTCTTTAGATACAAGTGCGAATGTTAGGTTAGGTTAAGATATGAACCGTCGTAAAACCGCATTAAACAATGTCACTTAGTGAGATGTAGTGTTTTTCAACATTACAAGTCGGGAACTACGATATCTAACGTGAAAGCGCATGAAACCGTCGTAATCTTGTAGAAAACATTGTAAAGTTGCGAGTAAAACGTTTTCTAACGATAGAAGTGCGAAGGTTAGCTTGAGTTATGTTAGTTTAAGCTATGTAGCGTCGTGAGACCACCAAAAAGAACGTCATCTAACGAGATAGTGTTGTTTTATTGCGAGTACGAAACTGCGATAGGTAAAATGTTGTGAAAGCACACAAAACGGCATGAACAAGCCAAATACTGCGTGTTGTACCGTTACAAGTGCGAAACTGCTATGTTGTGACATTCTCGGTAAAGCGCATGCAAGTATGGTGAAACCTAAAAGAACGATGTCATTTAGCGAGATACAGCGTTCTGTACTGTAATAAGTTGGTGAGAAACTGTGAGGTCAAGCAAATATCGTAATTGTGAACGAAACAGTGTAATTGAGCGTCTTTAGATACAAGTGTGAATGTTAGGTTAGGTTCACATATCAACCATCGTAAAACCGCATTTAACAATGTCCCTTGGTGAGATGTAGTGTTTTTCAACATTACAAGTCGGGAACTACGATATCTAATGTGAAAGCGCATGAAACCGTCGTAATCTTGTAGAAAACATTGTAAAGTGGCGAGTAAAACGTTTTCTAACGATAGAAGTGCGAAGGTTAGGTTAGGTTAGGTTAGTTTAAGCTAGGTAGCGTCGTGAAACTACCAAAAACGACGTCATCTAACGAGATAGTGTTGTTTTATAGCGAGTATTAAACTGCGATAGGTGAAATGTTGTGAAAGCACACAAAACGGCATGAACAAGCCAAATACTGCGTGTTCTACCGTTACAAGTGCGAAACTGCTATATTGTGATATTCTCGTTAAAGCGCATGCAAGCATCGTGAAACCTTAAAGAACAATTTCATTTAGCGAGATACAGCGTTCTGTACTGCAATAAGTTGGTGAAAAACTGTGAGGTTATGCAAATATCGTAATTGTGAACAAAACAGTGTAGTAGAGCGTTTTTAGATACAAGTGCGAATGTTAGGTTAGGTTAAGATATGAACCGTCGTAAAACCGCATTAAACAATGTCAATTACTGAGATGCAGTGTTTTTCACCATTAAAAGTGGGGAACTGCGATATTTAATGTGAAAGCGCTTGCAACCGTCGTTAGGTTAGGTTAGGTTAGGTTAGGTTAGGTTAGGTTTGGTTAGGTTAGGTTAGGTTAGGTTAGGTTAGATTAGGTTAGGTTGAGTTGGGTTAGGTTAGGTTAGGTTAGGTTAGGTTGGGTTAGGTTAGGTTAGGTTAGGTTAGGTTACGTTAGGTTAGGTTAGGTTACGTTAGGTTAGGTTATGTTAGGTTAGGTAAGGATAATTTGGTTAGGTTAGGTAAGGTTAGGTTAGGTTAGGTTAGGTTGGGTTGGGTGTTGTTGGGTTGGGTTGGGTTGGGTTAGGTTGGGTTAGGTTAGGTTAGGTTACGTTAGGTTAGGTTAGGTTAGGTTAGGTTACGTTAGGTTATGTTAGGTTAGGTTAGGTTACGTTAGGTTAGGTTAAGTCAGGTAAGGTTAGGTTACGTTAGAATAGGTTAGGTTAGGTTAGGTTACGTTAGGTTAGGTTAAGTTAGGTTAGGTTAGGTTTGGTTAGCTTAGGTTAGGTTAGCTTAGGTTAGGTTAGGTTGGGTTGGGTTGGGTTAGGTTGGGTTAGGTTAGGTTAGGTTAGGTTAGGTTGGGTTAGGTTAGTTTAGGTTAGGTTAGGTTAGGTTAGGTTGGGTTGGGTTGGGTTAGGTTAGGTTAGGTTAGGTTAGGTAAGGTTAGGTTAGGTTAGGTTAGGTTACGTTAGGTTAAGGTATGAACTGTCGTAAAACCGCATTAAACAATGTCACTTAGTGAGATGCAGTGTTTTTCACCTTTACAAGTTGGGAACTGTGATATCTAATGTGAAAGCGCTTGAAACCGTCATAATGTTGTAGAAAGCAATGTAAAGTAGCGAGTAAAACGTTTTCTAACGATAGAAGTGCGAAGGTTATGTTAGGTTGAGTTATGTTAGTTTAAGCTAGGTAGCGTCGTGCAACTACCAAAAACAACGTCATCTAACGAGATAGTGTTGTTTTATTGCGAGTACGAAACTGCGATAGGTGAAATGTTGTGAAAGCACACAAAACGGCATGAACAAGCCAAATACTGCGTGTTGTACCGTTACAAGTGCGAAACTGCTATGTTGTGACATTCTCGGTAAAGCGCATGCAAGTATCGTGAAACCTTAAAGAACGATGTCATTTAGCGAGATACAGCGTTCTGTACTGTAATAAGTTGGTGAGAAACTGTGAGGTCAAGCAAATATCGTAATTGTGAACGAAACAGTGTAATTGAGCGTCTTTAGATACAAGTGCGAATGTTAGGTTAGGTTAAGATATGAACCGTCGTAAAACCGCACTAAACAATGTCACTTAGTGAGATGCAGTGTTTTTCACCATTACAAGTCGGGAACTGCGATATCTAATGTGAAAGCGCTTGCAAACGTCGTTAGGTTAGGTTAGGTTAGGTTAGGTCAGGTTAGGTTACGTTAGGTTAGGTTTGGTTAGGTTAGGTTAGGTTAGGTTATGTTAGGTTAGGTTGGGTTAGGTTAGGTTAGGTTACGTTAGGTTAAGGTATGAACCGTCGTAAAACCGCAATAAACAATGTCACTTAGTGAGATGCAGTGTTTTTCACCTTTACAAGTTGGGAACTGCGATATCTAATGTGAAAGCGCTTGAAACCGTCGTAATGTTGTAGAAAGCAATGTAAAGTAGCGAGTAAAACGTTTTCTAACGATAGAAGTGCGAAGGTTATGTTAGGTTGAGTTATGTTAGTTTAAGCTAGGTAGCGTCGTGAAACTACCAAAAACAACGTCATCTAACGAGATAGTGTTGTTTTATTGCGAGTACGAAACTGCGATAGGTGAAATGTTGTGAAAGCACACAAAACGGCATGAACAAGCCAAATACTGCGTGTTGTACCGTTACAAGTGCGAAACTGCTAGGTTGTGATATTCTCGTTAAAGCGCATGCAAGCATCGTGAAACCTTAAAGAACGATGTCATTTAGCGAGATACAGCGTTCTGTACTGCAATAAGTTGGTGAAAAACTGTGAGGTTATGCAAATATCCTAATTGTGAACGAAACAGTGTAATAGAGCGTTTTTTAATGCAAGTGCGAATGTTAGGTTAGGTTAAGATATGAACCGTCGTAAAACCGCATTAAACAATGTAAATTAGTGAGATGCAGTGTTTTTCACCATTAAAAGTCGGGAACTGCGATATCTAATGTGAAAGCGCATGAAACCGTCGTAATCTTGTAAAAAACATTGTAAAGTTGCGAGTAAAACGTTTTCTAACGATAGAAGTGCGAAGGTTAGGTTAGGTTAGGTTAGTTTAAGCTAGGTAGCGTCGTGAAACTACCAAAAACGACGTCATCTAACGAGATAGTGGTGTTTTATAGCGAGTATTAAACTGCCGTAGGTGAAATGTTGTGAAAGCACACAAAACGGCATGAACAAGCCAAATACTGCGTGTTCTACCGTTACAAGTGCGAAACTGCTATATTGTGATATTCTCGTTAAAGCGCATGCAAGCATCGTGAAACCTTAAAGAACAATGTCATTTAGCGAGATACAGCGTTCTGTACTGCAATAAGTTGGTGAAAAACTGTGAGGTTATGCAAATATCGTAATTGTGAACAAAACAGTGTAATAGAGCGTTTTTAGATACATGTGCGAATGTTAGGTTAGGTTAAGATATGAACCGTCGTAAAACCGCATTAAACAATGTCAATTAGTGAGATGCAGTGTTTTTCACCATTAAAAGTGGGGAACTGCGATATCTAATGTGAAAGCGCTTGCAACCGTCGTTAGGTTAGGTTAGGTTAGGTTAGGTTAGGTTAGGTTTGGTTAGGTTAGGTTAGGTTAGGTTAGATTAGGTGAGGTTGGGTTGAGTTGGGTTAGGTTAGGTTAGGTTAGGTTAGGTTGGGTTAGGTTAGGTTAGGTTAGGTTAGGTTAAGTTAGGTTAGGTTAGGTTAGGTTACGTTAGGTTAGGTTAGGTAAGGATAATTTGGTTAGGTTAGGTAAGGTTAGGTTAGGTTAGGTTAGGTTGGGTGTGGTGTTGAGTTGGGTTGGGTTAGGTTGGTTTAGGTTACGTTAGGTTAGGTTAGGTTACGTTAGGTTATGTTAGGTTAGGTTAGGTTACGTTAGGTTAGGTTAGGTCAGGTTAGGTTAGGTTACGTTAGAATAGGTTAGGTTAGGTTAGGTTACGTTAGGTTAGGTTAAGTTAGGTTAGGTTTGGTTAGGTTAGATTAGGTTAGCTTTGGTTAGGTTAGGTTGGGTTGGGTTGGGTTAGGTTGGGTTAGGTTAGGTTAGGTTAGGTTAGGTTAGGTTGGGTTAGGTTAGTTTAGGTTAGGTTAGGTTAGGTTGGGTTGGGTTGGTTAGGTTAGGTTAGGTTAGGTTAGGTAAGGTTAGGTTAGGTTAGGTTAGGTTACGTTAGGTTAAGGTATGAACCGTCGTAAAATCGCATTAAACAATGTCACTTAGTGAGATGCAGTGTTTTTCACCTTTACAAGTTGGGAACTGTGATATCTAATGTGAAAGCGCTTGAAACCGTCGTAATGTTGTAGAAAGCAATGTAAAGTAGCGAGTAAAACGTTTTCTAACGATAGAAGTGCGAAGGTTATGTTAGGTTGAGTTATGTTAGTTTAAGCTAGGTAGCGTCGTGAAACTACCAAAAACAACGTCATCTAACGAGATAGTGTTGTTTTATTGCGAGTACGAAACTGCGATAGGTGAAATGTTGTGAAAGCACACAAAACGGCATGAACAAGCCAAATACTGCGTGTTGTACCGTTACAAGTGCGAAACTGCTATGTTGTGATATTCTCGTTGAAGCGCATGCAAGCATCGTGAAACCTTAAAGAACGATGTCATTTAGCGAGATACAGCGTTCTGTACTGCAATAAGTTGGTGAAAAACTGTGAGGTTATGCAAATATCCTAATTGTGAACGAAACAGTGTAATAGAGCGTTTTTAATACAAGTGCGAATGTTAGGTTAGGTTAAGATATGAACCGTCGTAAAACCGCATTAAACAATGTCACTTAGTGAGATGTAGACGTAGTCGGGAACTACGATATCTAATGTGAAAGCGCATGAAACCGTCGTAATCTTGTAGAAAACATTGTAAAGTTGCGAGTAAAACGTTTTCTAACGATAGAAGTGCGAAGGTTAGCTTGAGTTATGTTAGTTTAAGCTATGTAGCGTCGTGAGGCCACCAAAAAGAACGTCATCTAACGAGATAGTGTTGTTTTATTGCGAGTACGAAACTGCGATAGGTAAAATGTTGTGAAAGCACACAAAACGGCATGAACAAGCCAAATACTGCGTGTTGTACCGTTACAAGTGCGAAACTGCTATGTTGTGACATTCTCGGTAAAGCGCATGCAAGTATCGTGAAACCTAAAAGAACGATGTCATTTAGCGAGATACAGCGTTCTGTACAGTAATAAGTTGGTGAAAAACTGTGAGGGTATGCAAATATCCTAATTGTGAACGAAACAGTGTAATAGAGCGTTTTTTAATGCAAGTGCGAATGTTAGGTTAGGTTAAGATATGAACCGTCGTAAAACCACATTAAACAATGTCACTTAGTGAGATGCAGTGTTTTTCACCATTACAAGTCGGGAACTGCGATATCTAATGTGAAAGCGCTTGCAACGTCGTTAGGTTAGGTTAGGTTAGGTTAGGTTACGTTAGGTTAGGTTAGGTTAGGTTTGGTTAGGTTAGGTTAGGTTAGGTTAGGTTAGGGATGTTAGGTAAGGTTTGGTTAGGTTAGGTTAGGTTAGGTTGGGTTAGGTAAGGTTAGGTTAGGTTAAGATATGAACCGCGCTAAAACTGCATTAAACAATGTCACTTAGTGAGATGCTGTGTTTTTCACCATTACAAGTCGGGAACTGCGATATCTAATGTGAAAGCGCATGAAACCGTCGTAATCTTGTAGAAAACATTGTAAAGTAGAGAATAAAACGTTTTCTAACGATAGAAGTGCGAAGGTTCGGTTAGTTTGAGCTAGGTAGCGTCGTGAAGCCACCAAAAACGATGTCATCTAACGAGATAGTGTTGTTTTATTGCGAGTACGAAACTGCGATAGGTGAAATATTGGGAAAGCACACAAAATGGCATGAACTAGCCAGATACTGCGTCTTGTGCCGTTACAAGTGCGAAACTGCTTTATTGTGATATTCTCGTTAAAGCGCATGCAAGTATCGTGAAACCTTAAAGAACGATGTCATTTAGCGAGATACAGCGTTCTGTACTGTAATAAGTTGGTGAGAAACTGTGAGGTCAAGCAAATATCGTAATTGTGAACGAAACAGTGTAATTGAGCGTACTTAGATACAAGTGCGAATGTTAGGTTAGGTTGAGATATACACCGTCGTAAAACCGCATTAAACAATGTCACTTAGTGAGATGCAGTGTTTTTCACCTTTACAAGTTGGGAACTGCGATATCTAATGTGAAAGCGCTTGAAACCGTCGTAATGTTGTAGAAAGCAATGTAAAGTAGCGAGTAAAACGTTTTCTAACGATAGAAGTGCGAAGGTTATGTTAGGTTGAGTTATGTTAGTTTAAGCTACGTAGCGTCGTGAAACCACCAAAAACGACGTCATCTAACGAGATAGTGTTGTTTTATTGCGAGTATTAAACTGCGATAGGTGAAATGTTGTGAAAGCACACAAAACGGCATGAACAAGCCAAATACTGCGTGTTCTACCGTTACAAGTGCGAAACTGCTATATTGTGATATTCTCGGTAAAGCGCATGCAAGTATCGTGAAACCTTAAAGAACGATGTCATTTAGCGAGATACAGCGTTCTGTACTGTAATAAGTTGGTGAGAAACTGTGAGGTCAAGCAAATATCGTAATTGTGAACGAAACAGTGTAATTGAGCGTCTTTAGATACAAGTGCGAATGTTAGGTTAGGTTAAGATATGAACCGTCGTAAAACCGCATTAAACAATGTCACTTAGTGAGATGTAGTGTTTTTCAACATTACAAGTCGGGAACTACGATATCTAATGTGAAAGCGCATGAAACCGTCGTAATCTTGTAGAAAACATTGTAAAGTTGCGAGTAAAACGTTTTCTAACGATAGAAGTGCGAAGGTTAGCTTGAGTTATGTTAGTTTAAGCTATGTAGCGTCGTGAGACCACCAAAAAGAACGTCATCTAACGAGATAGTGTTGTTTTATTGCGAGTACGAAACTGCGATAGGTAAAATGTTGTGAAAGCACACAAAACGGCATGAACAAGCCAAATACTGCGTGTTGTACCGTTACAAGTGCGTAACTGCTATGTTGTGACATTCTCGGTAAAGCGCATGCAAGTATGGTGAAACCTAAAAGAACGATGTCATTTAGCGAGATACAGCGTTCTGTACTGTAATAAGTTGGTGAGAAACTGTGAGGTCAAGCAAATATCGTAATTGTGAACGAAACAGTGTAATTGAGCGTCTTTAGATACAAGTGTGAATGTTAGGTTAGGTTCACATATCAACCATCGTAAAACCGCATTTAACAATGTCCCTTAGTGAGATGTAGTGTTTTTCAACATTACAAGTCGGGAACTACGATATCTAATGTGAAAGCGCATGAAACCGTCGTAATCTTGTAGAAAACATTGTAAAGTGGCGAGTAAAACGTTTTCTAACGATAGAAGTGCGAAGGTTAGGTTAGGTTAGGTTAGTTTAAGCTAGGTAGCGTCGTGAAACTACCAAAAACGACGTCATCTAACGAGATAGTGTTGTTTTATAGCGAGTATTAAACTGCGATAGGTGAAATGTTGTGAAAGCACACAAAACGGCATGAACAAGCCAAATACTGCGTGTTCTACCGTTACAAGTGCGAAACTGCTATATTGTGATATTCTCGTTAAAGCGCATGCAAGCATCGTGAAACCTTAAAGAACAATTTCATTTAGCGAGATACAGCGTTCTGTACTGCAATAAGTTGGTGAAAAACTGTGAGGTTATGCAAATATCGTAATTGTGAACAAAACAGTGTAGTAGAGCGTTTTTAGATACAAGTGCGAATGTTAGGTTAGGTTAAGATATGAACCGTCGTAAAACCGCATTAAACAATGTCAATTACTGAGATGCAGTGTTTTTCACCATTAAAAGTGGGGAACTGCGATATTTAATGTGAAAGCGCTTGCAACCGTCGTTAGGTTAGGTTAGGTTAGGTTAGGTTAGGTTAGGTTTGGTTAGGTTAGGTTAGGTTAGGTTAGGTTAGATTAGGTTAGGTTGAGTTGGGTTAGGTTAGGTTAGGTTAGGTTAGGTTGGGTTAGGTTAGGTTAGGTTAGGTTAGGTTACGTTAGGTTAGGTTAGGTTACGTTAGGTTAGGTTATGTTAGGTTAGGTAAGGATAATTTGGTTAGGTTAGGTAAGGTTAGGTTAGGTTAGGTTAGGTTGGGTTGGGTGTTGTTGGGTTGGGTTGGGTTGGGTTAGGTTGGGTTAGGTTAGGTTAGGTTACGTTAGGTTAGGTTAGGTTAGGTTAGGTTACGTTAGGTTATGTTAGGTTAGGTTAGGTTACGTTAGGTTAGGTTAGGTCAGGTAAGGTTAGGTTACGTTAGAATAGGTTAGGTTAGGTTAGGTTACGTTAGGTTAGGTTAAGTTAGGTTAGGTTTG
Source organism: Rhipicephalus microplus (assembly GCF_043290135.1). NCBI lineage: Eukaryota > Metazoa > Arthropoda > Arachnida > Ixodida > Ixodidae > Rhipicephalus > Rhipicephalus microplus. The sequence continues at coordinate 236,739,156 of NC_134703.1, forward strand.
GTTAGCTTAGGTTAGGTTAGCTTAGGTTAGGTTAGGTTGGGTTGGGTTGGGTTAGGTTGGGTTAGGTTAGGTTAGGTTAGGTTAGGTTGGGTTAGGTTAGTTTAGGTTAGGTTAGGTTAGGTTAGGTTGGGTTGGGTTGGGTTAGGTTAGGTTAGGTTAGGTTAGGTAAGGTTAGGTTAGGTTAGGTTACGTTAGGTTAAGGTATGAACTGTCGTAAAACCGCATTAAACAATGTCACTTAGTGAGATGCAGTGTTTTTCACCTTTACAAGTTGGGAACTGTGATATCTAATGTGAAAGCGCTTGAAACCGTCATAATGTTGTAGAAAGCAATGTAAAGTAGCGAGTAAAACGTTTTCTAACGATAGAAGTGCGAAGGTTATGTTAGGTTGAGTTATGTTAGTTTAAGCTAGGTAGCGTCGTGCAACTACCAAAAACAACGTCATCTAACGAGATAGTGTTGTTTTATTGCGAGTACGAAACTGCGATAGGTGAAATGTTGTGAAAGCACACAAAACGGCATGAACAAGCCAAATACTGCGTGTTGTACCGTTACAAGTGCGAAACTGCTATGTTGTGACATTCTCGGTAAAGCGCATGCAAGTATCGTGAAACCTTAAAGAACGATGTCATTTAGCGAGATACCGCGTTCTGTACTGTAATAAGTTGGTGAGAAACTGTGAGGTCAAGCAAATATCGTAATTGTGAACGAAACAGTGTAATTGAGCGTCTTTAGATACAAGTGCGAATGTTAGGTTAGGTTGACATATCAACCATCGTAAAACCGCATTAAACAACGTCACTTAGTGAGATGTAGTGTTTTTCAACATTACAAGTCGGGAACTACGATATCTAATGTGAAAGCGCATGAAACCGTCGTAACATTGTAGAAAACATTGTAAAGTGGCGAGTAAAACGTTTTCTAACGATAGAAGTGCGAAGGTTAGGTTAGGTTAGGTTAGTTTAAGCTAGGTAGCGTCGTGAAACTACCAAAAACGACGTCATCTAACGAGATAGTGTTGTTTTATAGCGAGTATTAAACTGCGATAGGTGAAATGTTGTGAAAGCACACAAAACGGCATGAACAAGCCAAATACTGCGTGTTCTACCGTTACAAGTGCGAAACTGCTATATTGTGATATTCTCGTTAAAGCGCATGCAAGCATCGTGAAACCTTAAAGAACAATGTCATTTAGCGAGATACAGCGTTCTGTACTGCAATAAGTTGGTGAAAAACTGTGAGGTTATGCAAATATCGTAATTGTGAACAAAACAGTGTAGTAGAGCGTTTTTAGATACAAGTGCGAATGTTAGGTTAGGTTAAGATATGAACCGTCGTAAAACCGCATTAAACAATGTCAATTACTGAGATGCAGTGTTTTTCACCATTAAAAGTGGGGAACTGCGATATTTAATGTGAAAGCGCTTGCAACCGTCGTTAGGTTAGGTTAGGTTAGGTTAGGTTTGGTTAGGTTAGGTTAGGTTAGGTTAGGTTAGATTAGGTTAGGTTGAGTTGGGTTAGGTTAGGTTAGGTTAGGTTAGGTTGGGTTAGGTTAGGTTAGGTTAGGTTAGGTTAGGTTACGTTAGGTTAGGTTAAGTGAGGTTAGGTAAGGATAATTTGGTTGGGTTAGGTAAGGTTAGGTTAGGTTAGGTTAGGTTGGGTTGGGTGTTGTTGGGTTGGGTTGGGTTGGGTTAGGTTGGGTTAGGTTAGGTTAGGTTACGTTAGGTTAGGTTAGGTTAGGTTAGGTTACGTTAGGTTATGTTAGGTTAGGTTAGGTTACGTTAGGTTAGGTTAGGTCAGGTAAGGTTAGGTTACGTTAGAATAGGTTAGGTTAGGTTAGGTTACGTTAGGTTAGGTTAAGTTAGGTTAGGTTAGGTTTGGTTAGCTTAGGTTAGGTTAGCTTAGGTTAGGTTAGGTTGGGTTGGGTTGGGTTGGGTTAGGTTAGGTTAGGTTAGGTTAGGTAAGGTTAGGTTAGGTTAGGTTAGGTTACGTTAGGTTAAGGTATGAACTGTCGTAAAACCGCATTAAACAATGTCACTTAGTGAGATGCAGTGTTTTTCACCTTTACAAGTTGGGAACTGTGATATCTAATGTGAAAGCGCTTGAAACCGTCATAATGTTGTAGAAAGCAATGTAAAGTAGCGAGTAAAACGTTTTCTAATGATAGAAGTGCGAAGGTTATGTTAGGTTGAGTTATGTTAGTTTAAGCTAGGTAGCGTCGTGCAACTACCAAAAACAACGTCATCTAACGAGATAGTGTTGTTTTATTGCGAGTACGAAACTGCGATAGGTGAAATGTTGTGAAAGCACACAAAACGGCATGAACAAGCCAAATACTGCGTGTTGTACCGTTACAAGTGCGAAACTGCTATGTTGTGACATTCTCGGTAAAGCGCATGCAAGTATCGTGAAACCTTATAGAACGATGTCATTTAGCGAGATACAGCGTTCTGTACTGTAATAAGTTGGTGAGAAACTGTGAGGTCAAGCAATTATCGTAATTGTGAACGAAACAGTGTAATTGAGCGTCTTTAGATACAAGTGCGAATGTTAGGTTAGGTTAAGATATGAACCGTCGTAAAACCGCACTAAACAATGTCACTTAGTGAGATGCAGTGTTTTTCACCATTACAAGTGGGGAACTGCGATATCTAATGTGAAAGCGCTTGCAAACGTCGTTAGGTTAGGTTAGGTTAGGTTAGGTCAGGTTAGGTTACGTTAGGTTAGGTTTGGTTAGGTTAGGTTAGGTTAGGTTAGGTTATGTTAGGTTAGGTTGGGTTAGGTTAGGTTAGGTTACGTTAGGTTAAGGTATGAACCGTCGTAAAACCGCAATAAACAATGTCACTTAGTGAGATGCAGTGTTTTTCACCTTTACAAGTTGGGAACTGCGATATCTAATGTGAAAGCGCTTGAAACCGTCGTAATGTTGTAGAAAGCAATGTAAAGTAGCGAGTAAAACGTTTTCTAACGATAGAAGTGCGAAGGTTATGTTAGGTTGAGTTATGTTAGTTTAAGCTAGGTAGCGTCGTGAAACCACCAAAAACGACGTCATCTAACAAGATAGTGTTGTTTTATTGCGAGTACGAAACTGCGATAGGTAAAATGTTGTGAAAGCACACAAAACGGCATGAACAAGCCAAATACTGCGTGTTGTACCGTTACAAGTGCGAAACTGCTATGTTTTGACATTCTCGGTAAAGCGCATGCAAGTATCGTGAAACCTTAAAGAACGATGTCATTTAGCGAGATACAGCGTTCTGTACTGTAATAAGTTGGTGAGAAACTGTGAGGTCAAGCAAATATCGTAATTGTGAACGAAACAGTGTAATTGAGCGTCTTTAGATACAAGTGCGAATGTTAGGTTAGGTTAAGATATGAACCGTCGTAAAACCGCATTAAACAATGTCACTTAGTGAGATGTAGTGTTTTTCAACATTACAAGTCGGGAACTACGATATCTAATGTGAAAGCGCATGAAACCGTCGTAATCTTGTAGAAAACATTGTAAAGTTGCGAGTAAAACGTTTTCTAACGATAGAAGTGCGAAGGTTAGCTTGAGTTATGTTAGTTTAAGCTATGTAGCGTCGTGAGACCACCAAAAAGAACGTCATCTAACGAGATAGTGTTGTTTTATTGCGAGTACGAAACTGCGATAGGTAAAATGTTGTGAAAGCACACAAAACGGCATGAACAAGCCAAATACTGCGTGTTGTACCGTTACAAGTGCGAAACTGCTATGTTGTGACATTCTCGGTAAAGCGCATGCAAGTATGGTGAAACCTAAAAGAACGATGTCATTTAGCGAGATACAGCGTTCTGTACTGTAATAAGTTGGTGAGAAACTGTGAGGTCAAGCAAATATCGTAATTGTGAACGAAACAGTGTAATTGAGCGTCTTTAGATACAAGTGTGAATGTTAGGTTAGGTTCACATATCAACCATCGTAAAACCGCATTTAACAATGTCCCTTAGTGAGATGTAGTGTTTTTCAACATTACAAGTCGGGAACTACGATATCTAATGTGAAAGCGCATGAAACCGTCGTAATCTTGTAGAAAACATTGTAAAGTGGCGAGTAAAACGTTTTCTAACGATAGAAGTGCGAAGGTTAGGTTAGGTTAGGTTAGTTTAAGCTAGGTAGCGTCGTGAAACTACCAAAAACGACGTCATCTAACGAGATAGTGTTGTTTTATAGCGAGTATTAAACTGCGATAGGTGAAATGTTGTGAAAGCACACAAAACGGCATGAACAAGCCAAATACTGCGTGTTCTACCGTTACAAGTGCGAAACTGCTATATTGTGATATTCTCGTTAAAGCGCATGCAAGCATCGTGAAACCTTAAAGAACAATTTCATTTAGCGAGATACAGCGTTCTGTACTGCAATAAGTTGGTGAAAAACTGTGAGGTTATGCAAATATCGTAATTGTGAACAAAACAGTGTAGTAGAGCGTTTTTAGATACAAGTGCGAATGTTAGGTTAGGTTAAGATATTGTTACGGAGCTCGCAAACACACGGAAGAGAGGAATGAGCGTATTTCCTATATTTACATGCCAAAGTGACGCTTCAGAGCTGCCAGTCTCTCGCGCGGCGAGTCCACTTCTTTTTTTCATCGAACTGTTGTCCACGACGGTAGAGCCATGCCCACTGCCTCGTAATATCACCCCCGGCGAACAAAGCGCCGTCACGGCGCCCCTAAGTCAATCAGGACTGGCAGTATAGTAGGGCTTTAGGCGCGACACATGAACAACATCAGTAGATGGTGTAGCAGAGGATGAGTGCGGTTGAACGGGAGTAATGAGGTAGTCGACGTCGGTGACCTTGCGGAGAACTTTGTAGGGTCCTGTGTATCGTGGGAGGAGCTTCTCGCACAAACCTTCACGTCGATACGGCGTCCAGAGTAGGACAAGAGAGTCATCAGGGTAGTCAACGTCGCGGTGCGAGTCATCGTAGCGGACTTTTTGTGCGGCCTGAGAAGCACTGAGCCGAGTGTGCGCGATTTGGCGAGCGACGCGGGCTCGAGAAGCAGCGTCCTGCGCATACACCGTTGGTTGGATAGTAGCAGAAGGAAGGAGTGTGTCGAATGGCAACGCAGGGTTGCAGCCGTACAAAAGAAAGAATGGAGAGTAGCCGGCGGTGTCATGTCTTGACGAATTATATGCAAATGTAACGTAGGGGAGCATTGCGTCCCAGTCACGGTGGTCAGCAGAGACGTACATAGACAACATGTCTGTAAGAGTTCGGTTGAGACGCTCCGTGAGACCGTTAGTCTGGGGATGGTAGGCAGTAGTAAGGTGATGTTCGGTAGAGCAGCTCCGGAGGATTTCGTCGATAACTTTTGCGAGGAAGCAGCGGCCCCGATCCGTCAAAAGCTGGCGCGGAGCTCCATGCCGCAGAATGACGTCATTTAGGAGAAAGTCTGCGACGTCTGTAGCGCAGCTAGTTGGCAATGCACGAGTTATCGCGTATCTGGTCGCATAGTCGGTTGCGACAGCGATCCACTTGTTGCCTGACACGGACGTCGGGAAAGGTCCGAGCAAGTCGAGGCCGATGCGGAAGAATGGTTCCGGGGGAATGTCGATAGGTTGGAGCAGGCCAGCCGGACGGAGAGCAGGACGTTTCCGACGCTGGCAGCGCTCGCAAGCAGCGACATAACGGCGCACAAATTTATACATGCCAGGCCAAAAGAACCGTTGCCGCACGCGGTGATAGGTGCGTGAAAAACCCAGGTGTCCCGCCGTCGGTGCGTCATGCAGATGTTGAAGAATAGTGGCACGCATGTGTTGGGGAATAACTAACAAATATTCCGGGCCATCAGACTTCATGTTGCGACGATACAGAATGTCGTTGCGAAGGACATATTGACGGAGAGAAGGGTCGGAATGTCCTGAAGATACTCGCTGAATGACCTTCTTGAGGGTTGCGTCCCGGCGCTGCTCTGTGCCGATGTCGTGCAAATCAGATATGGCGAGCACACAAGAATCGCCTTCATGGACAGCGAGGCTAGCAGGGTCCACCGGATAACGCGAGAGACAATCAGCATCTTGGTGCAACCTGCCCGACTTATAAATTACGTCGAAGTTATACTCCTGGAGACGTAGAGCCCAGCGACCTAGGCGACCAGTTGGGTCCTTGAGCGACGACAGCCAACACAGAGCGTGGTGGTCCGTAATAACTGAAAACTCGCGGCCATACAAGTAGGGGCGAAATTTCGCTACAGCCCAGACCAACGCAAGACACTCGCGCTCTGTTATCGAATAGTTTCGCTCAGATGTGGAGAGAAGGCGGCTGGCATACGCAATAACACGCGTTTGGCCTCCCTGGTGTTGAGCGAGGACGGCGCCGATTCCGTGAGCACTGGCGTCTGTGCGTACTTCAGTCGTCGCAGACGGGTCAAAGTGAGCCAGTATTGGTGGTGAAATGAGCAGGTCGATCAGCGTGGAAAACGCAGCTGCTTGGTCTTGGCCCCACGAGAAGGGCACGTTCTTTTTGAGAAGATCAGTTAGTGGTCGTGCAATTGTAGCGAAATCGCGTATAAAGCGGCGGAAGTACGAGCATAAGCCCACAAAACTCCGAACATCTTTGGTTGAAGAAGGCAGAGGGAAATTCTTGACAGCGCTAATCTTGTCAGGGTCAGGTCGGACGCCAGCAGCACTTACAAGATGACCAAGGATCGTGATTTGTTGTCGGCCGAAATTGCACTTTTTCGAGTTCAGCTGGAGTCCTGCTCGACGAAAAACGGCTAAAATGGTCGACAAACGAGTTAAGTGAGTTTCAAATGTTGGGGAAAAAACAATCACATCGTCGAGGTAGCAAAGACAGATGGACCATTTATAACCACGAAGAAGAGAGTCCATCATGCGTTCGAACGTTGCCGGGGCGTTGCACAGCCCAAAAGGCATAACCTTGAACTGATAAAGGCCGTCCGGTGTGATGAAGGCAGTCTTTTCTCGGTCTAAGTCGTCGACAGAAATTTGCCAGTAGCCCGAACGCAGATCAATAGATGAGAAGTATCGCGCGCCATGAAGGCAATCAAGGGCGTCGTCGATTCGTGGCAGCGGATATACGTCTTTGCGGGTTATCTTGTTCAAGGCACGGTAGTCAACGCAAAATCTCCAGCTGCCATCCTTCTTTTTCACTAAAACAACAGGTGACGCCCATGGACTTGAAGAGGCCTCTATGACTCCTTTGGAGAGCATTTTCTCGACTTCTCGTTGTATGACCTGGCGTTCGGACTGGGAAACACGATACGGTCGCCGTCTAACAGGATTAGCATCGCCGGTATGTATTTGATGACGCACGAAGGACGTTTGCCCTAAAGGGCGGTCATCGAAGTCGAAAATATCTCGGTAGGTAGTCAGAACGTGGTGAAGTTGCGCCAACTGACAGGGCAGAAGATCAGGGGCGATCATCATCGTGATTTCGTCGCTAGGTGCGTTTGCTCGGCTGGCTGCAGTAGGGGACGAACAGTCTTCAGGGTCCAATGCCACGATGCTACATGCATCAAGTGGGGAAACGTGGGCTAACGAAATGCCTTGCGGGAGAACTTGGGTCGAACTACTGAAGTTAAGGAGCGGAAGCTGAACGTAGTTGTCCACAATAGTCACGATTGTATGCGGCACAGCAACACTTCGAGCCAAGAGCACATCCACCAATGGAGACACTATGTAGTCACCGTCAGGAAGAGCTGGTGATATCGTTAAGGCAACACACGTGGTGGCTTGCGGTGACAGCCGAACATAATCAACAGCGCACAAGCGGTGTGACGGTGAGGACGGCACAGGTCCAAGTCGAGGCAGTTCAAGTTGAAGAACGCCGGTTGCACAGTCGATGAGAGCAGCATGGGTGGACAAGAAATCTAAACCAAGAATTAGGTCATTTGGGCACTGCTCAATAACTGCAAAGAGAACAGATGTGGGGTGATCGGCGATAGTGAGGCGTGCTGTGCACATTCCTGTGATGGCAAGACTTCTTCCGTCGGCGACACGAATAACGCCAGGGGCAGCCGGTGTGAGCACTTTCTTCAGGCGGCGACGAAGTCGGGCACTCATCACAGAAATATGCGCCCCAGTGTCAACAAGTGCAGAAACAGTCAGGCCGTCAACGTCGACGTCGATCAAATTTCGTCGTGTCGGCAGTACAAGGAGAGGATTTGAGGTCGGTACCGAGGATGCAGCTTCACCTCCAAGAGCTGCACCGCTTAGTTTCCCTGGTGAGAATTGAGCGGGGAGGTCGGGCGTCGTCGTAGAGGAGAAGGGGACGACGGGCGACGTCCTGGCGGCGAACGAGACTGGTGACGTCGAGGCGACGGTGAGCGGCTGTGCTGCGTATCAGGGGCATCGCAGGCGTAGGAATCGACG
>NC_134703.1:236750016-236762516 GCF_043290135.1 Rhipicephalus microplus
CTGCTATGTTGTGACATTCTCGGTAAAGCGCATGCAAGTATCGTGAAACCTTAAAGAACGATGTCATTTAGCGAGATACCGCGTTCTGTACTGTAATAAGTTGGTGAGAAACTGTGAGGTCAAGCAAATATCGTAATTGTGAACGAAACAGTGTAATTGAGCGTCTTTAGATACAAGTGCGAATGTTAGGTTAGGTTGACATATCAACCATCGTAAACCCGCATTAAACAACGTCACTTAGTGAGATGTAGTGTTTTTCAACATTACAAGTCGGGAACTACGATATCTAATGTGAAAGCGCATGAAACCGTCGTAACATTGTAGAAAACATTGTAAAGTGGCGAGTAAAACGTTTTCTAACGATAGAAGTGCGAAGGTTAGGTTAGGTTAGGTTAGTTTAAGCTAGGTAGCGTCGTGAAACTACCAAAAACGACGTCATCTAACGAGATAGTGTTGTTTTATAGCGAGTATTAAACTGCGATAGGTGAAATGTTGTGAAAGCACACAAAACGGCATGAACAAGCCAAATACTGCGTGTTCTACCGTTACAAGTGCGAAACTGCTATATTGTGATATTCTCGTTAAAGCGCATGCAAGCATCGTGAAACCTTAAAGAACAATGTCATTTAGCGAGATACAGCGTTCTGTACTGCAATAAGTTGGTGAAAAACTGTGAGGTTATGCAAATATCGTAATTGTGAACAAAACAGTGTAGTAGAGCGTTTTTAGATACAAGTGCGAATGTTAGGTTAGGTTAAGATATGAACCGTCGTAAAACCGCACTAAACAATGTCACTTAGTGAGATGCAGTGTTTTTCACCATTACAAGTGGGGAACTGCGATATCTAATGTGAAAGCGCTTGCAAACGTCGTTAGGTTAGGTTAGGTTAGGTCAGGTTAGGTTACGTTAGGTTAGGTTTGGTTAGGTTAGGTTAGGTTAGGTTAGGTTATGTTAGGTTAGGTTGGGTTAGGTTAGGTTAGGTTACGTTAGGTTAAGGTATGAACCGTCGTAAAACCGCAATAAACAATGTCACTTAGTGAGATGCAGTGTTTTTCACCTTTACAAGTTGGGAACTGCGATATCTAATGTGAAAGCGCTTGAAACCGTCGTAATGTTGTAGAAAGCAATGTAAAGTAGCGAGTAAAACGTTTTCTAACGATAGAAGTGCGAAGGTTATGTTAGGTTGAGTTATGTTAGTTTAAGCTAGGTAGCGTCGTGCAACTACCAAAAACAACGTCATCTAACGAGATAGTGTTGTTTTATTGCGAGTACGAAACTGCGATAGGTGAAATGTTGTGAAAGCACACAAAACGGCATGAACAAGCCAAATACTGCGTGTTGTACCGTTACAAGTGCGAAACTGCTATGTTGTGACATTCTCGGTAAAGCGCATGCAAGTATCGTGAAACCTTATAGAACGATGTCATTTAGCGAGATACAGCGTTCTGTACTGTAATAAGTTGGTGAGAAACTGTGAGGTCAAGCAATTATCGTAATTGTGAACGAAACAGTGTAATTGAGCGTCTTTAGATACAAGTGCGAATGTTAGGTTAGGTTAAGATATGAACCGTCGTAAAACCGCACTAAACAATGTCACTTAGTGAGATGCAGTGTTTTTCACCATTACAAGTGGGGAACTGCGATATCTAATGTGAAAGCGCTTGCAAACGTCGTTAGGTTAGGTTAGGTTAGGTTAGGTCAGGTTAGGTTACGTTAGGTTAGGTTTGGTTAGGTTAGGTTAGGTTAGGTTAGGTTATGTTAGGTTAGGTTGGGTTAGGTTAGGTTAGGTTACGTTAGGTTAAGGTATGAACCGTCGTAAAACCGCAATAAACAATGTCACTTAGTGAGATGCAGTGTTTTTCACCTTTACAAGTTGGGAACTGCGATATCTAATGTGAAAGCGCTTGAAACCGTCGTAATTTTGTAGAAAGCAATGTAAAGTAGCGAGTAAAACGTTTTCTAACGATAGAAGTGCGAAGGTTATGTTAGGTTGAGTTATGTTAGTTTAAGCTAGGTAGCGTCGTGAAACCACCAAAAACGACGTCATCTAACAAGATAGTGTTGTTTTATTGCGAGTACGAAACTGCGATAGGTAAAATGTTGTGAAAGCACACAAAACGGCATGAACAAGCCAAATACTGCGTGTTGTACCGTTACAAGTGCGAAACTGCTATGTTTTGACATTCTCGGTAAAGCGCATGCAAGTATCGTGAAACCTTAAAGAACGATGTCATTTAGCGAGATACAGCGTTCTGTACTGTAATAAGTTGGTGAGAAACTGTGAGGTCAAGCAAATATCGTAATTGTGAACGAAACAGTGTAATTGAGCGTCTTTAGATGCAAGTGCGAATGTTAGGTTAGGTTGACATATCAACCGTCGTAAAATCGCATTAAACAATGTCACTTAGTGAGATGTAGTGTTTTTCAACATTACAAGTCGGGAACTACGATATCTATTGTGAAAACGCATGAAACCGTCGTAATCTTGTAGAAAACATTGTAAAGTTGCGAGTAAAACGTTTTCTAAAGATAGAAATGCGAAGGTTAGGTTATGTTAGGTTAGTTTAAGCTAGGTAGCGTCGTGAAACTACCAAAAACGACGTCATCTAACGAGATAGTGTTGTTTTATAGCGAGTATTAAACTGCGATAGGTGAAATGTTGTGAAAGCACACAAAACGGCATGAACAAGCCAAATACTGCGTGTTCTACCGTTACAAGTGCGAAACAGCTTTATTGTGATATTCTCGTTAAAGCGCATGCAAGCATCGTGAAACCTTAAAGAAATATGTCATTTAGTGAGATACAACGTTCTGTACTGCAATAAGTTGGTGAAAAACTGTGAGGTTATGCAAATATCGTAATTGAGAACAAAACAGTGTAATAGAGCGTTTTTAGATACAAGTGCGAATGTTAGGTTAGGTCAAGATATGAACCGTCGTAAAACCGCATTAAACAATGTAAATTAGTGAGATGCAGTGTTTTTCACCATTAAAAGTCGGGAACTGCGATATCTAATGTGAAAGCGCTTGCAACCGTTGTTAGGTTAGGTTAGGTTAGGTTAGGTTAGGTTTTGTTAGGTTAGGTTAGGTTAGGTTAGATTAGGTTAGGTTGGGTTGAGTTGGGTTAGGTTAGGTGAGGTTAGGTTAGGTTGGGTTAGGTTAGGTTAGGTTAGGTTGGGTTACGTTAGGCTAGGTTAGGTTACGTTAGGTTAGGTTAGGTTAGGTTACGTTAGGTTAGGTTAGGTTAGGTAAGGATAATTTGGTTAGGTTAGGTAAGGTTAGGTTAGGTTAGGTTGGGTTGGGTGTTGTTGGGTTGGGTTGGGTTGGGTTAGGTTGGGTTAGGTTAGGTTAGGTTACGTTAGGTTATGTTAGGTTAGGTTAGGTTACGTTAGGTTAGGTTAGGTTACGTTAGGTTAGGTTAGGTCAGGTAAGGTTAGGTTACGTTAGAATAGGTTAGGTTAGGTTACGTTAGGTTAGGTTAAGTTAGGTTAGGTTAGGTTTGGTTAGGTTAGCTTAGGTTAGGTTAGGTTGGGTTGGGTTGGGTTGGGTTAGGTTAGGTTAGGTTAGGTTAGGTTGGGTTAGGTTAGTTTAGGTTAGGTTAGGTTAGGTTAGGTTGGGTTGGGTTGGGTTAGGTTAGGTTAGGTTAGGTTAGGTAAGGTTAGGTTAGGTTAGGTTACGTTAGGTTAAGGTATGAACCGTCGTAAAACCGCATTAAACAATGTCACTTAGTGAGATGCAGTGTTTTTCACCTTTACAAGTTGGGAACTGTGATATCTAATGTGAAAGCGCTTGAAACCGTCGTAATGTTGTAGAAAGCAATGTAAAGTAGCGAGTAAAACGTTTTCTAACGATAGAAGTGCGAAGGTTATGTTAGGTTGAGTTATGTTAGTTTAAGCTAGGTAGCGTCGTGAAACTACAAAAACAACGTCATCTAACGAGATAGTGTTGTTTTATTGCGAGTACGAAACTGCGATAGGTGAAATGTTGTGAAAGCACACAAAACGGCAGGAACAAGCCAAATACTGCGTGTTGTACCGTTACAAGTGCGAAACTGCTAGGTTGTGATATTCTCGTTAAAGCGCATGCAAGCATCGTGAAACCTTAAAGAACGATGTCATTTAGCGAGATACAGCGTTCTGTACTGCAATAAGTTGGTGAAAAACTGTGAGGTTATGCAAATATCCTAATTGTGAACGAAACAGTGTAATAGAGCGTTTTTTATAGCAAGTGCGAATGTTAGGTTAGGTTAAGATATGAACCGTCGTAAAATCGCATTAAACAATGTCACTTAGTGAGATGTAGTGTTTTTCAACATTACAAGTCGGGAACTACGATATCTAATGTGAAAGCGCATGAAACCGTCGTAATCTTGTAGAAAACATTGTAAAGTTGCGAGTAAAACGTTTTCTAACGATAGAAGTGCGAAGGTTAGCTTGAGTTATGTTAGTTTTAGCAATGTAGCGTCGTGAGACCACCAAAAAGAACGTCATCTAACGAGATAGTGTTGTTTTATTGCGAGTACGAAACTGCGATAGGTAAAATGTTGTGAAAGCACACAAAACGGCATGAACAAGCCAAATACTGCGTGTTGTACCGTTACAAGTGCGAAACTGCTATGTTGTGACATTCTCGGTAAAGCGCATGCAAGTATCGTGAAACCTAAAAGAACGATGTCATTTAGCGAGATACAGCGTTCTGTACTGTAATAAGTTGGTGAGAAACTGTGAGGTCAAGCAAATATCGTAATTGTGAACGAAACAGTGTAATTGAGCGTACTTAGATACAAGTGCGAATGTTAGGTTAGGTTGAGATATACACCGTCGTAAAACCGCATTAAACAATGTCACTTAGTGAGATGCAGTGTTTTTCACCTTTACAAGTTGGGAACTGCGATATCTAATGTGAAAGCGCTTGAAACCGTCGTAATGTTGCAGAAAGCAATGTAAAGTAGCGAGTAAAACGTTTTCTAACGATAGAAGTGCGAAGGTTATGTTAGGTTGAGTTATGTTAGTTTAAGCTACGTAGCGTCGTGAAACCACCAAAAACGACGTCATCTAACGAGATAGTGTTGTTTTATTGCGAGTATTAAACTGCGATAGGTGAAATGTTGTGAAAGCACACAAAACGGCATGAACAAGCCAAATACTGCGTGTTCTACCGTTACAAGTGCGAAACTGCTATATTGTGATATTCTCGGTAAAGCGCATGCAAGTATCGTGAAACCTTAAAGAACGATGTCATTTAGCGAGATACAGCGTTCTGTACTGTAATAAGTTGGTGAGAAACTGTGAGGTCAAGCAAATATCGTAATTGTGAACGAAACAGTGTAATTGAGCGTCTTTAGATACAAGTGCGAATGTTAGGTTAGGTTGATATATCAACCGTCGTAAAACCGCATTAAACAATGTCACTTAGTGAGATGTAGTGTTTTTCAACATTACAAGTCGGGAACTACGATATCTAATGTGAAAGCGCATGAAACCGTCGTAATCTTGTAAAAAACATTGTAAAGTTGCGAGTAAAACGTTTTCTAACGATAGAAGTGCGAAGGTTAGGTTAGGTTAGGTTAGTTTAAGCTAGGTAGCGTCGTGAAACTACCAAAAACGACGTCATCTAACGAGATAGTGTTGTTTTATAGCGAGTATTAAACTGCCATAGGTGAAATGTTGTGAAAGCACACAAAACGGCATGAACAAGCCAAATACTGCGTGTTCTACCGTTACAAGTGCGAAACTGCTATATTGTGATATTCTCGTTAAAGCGCATGCAAGCATCGTGAAACCTTAAAGAACAATGTCATTTAGCGAGATACAGCGTTCTGTACTGCAATAAGTTGGTGAAAAACTGTGAGGTTATGCAAATATCGTAATTGTGAACAAAACAGTGTAATAGAGCGTTTTTAGATACAAGTGCGAATGTTAGGTTAGGTTAAGATATGAACCGTCGTAAAACCGCATTAAACAATGTCAATTAGTGAGATGCCGTGTTTTTCACCATTAAAAGTGGGGAACTGCGATATCTAATGTGAAAGCGCTTGCAACCGTCGTTAGGTTAGGTTAGGTTAGGTTAGGTTAGGTTAGGTTAGGTTTGGTTAGGTTAGGTTAGGTTAGGTTAGATTAGGTGAGGTTGGGTTGAGTTGGGTTAGGTTAGGTTAGGTTAGGTTAGGTTGGGTTAGGTTAGGTTAGGTTAGGTTACGTTAGGTTAGGTTAGGTTAGGTTACGTTAGGTTAGGTTAGGTTAGGTAAGGATAATTTGGTTAGGTTAGGTAAGGTTAGGTTAGGTTAGGTTAGGTTGGGTGTGGTGTTGTTGAGTTGGGTTGGGTTAGGTTGGGTTAGGTTGGGTTAGGTTACGTTAGGTTAGGTTAGGTTACGTTAGGTTATGTTAGGTTAGGTTAGGTTACGTTAGGTTAGGTTAGGTCAGGTTAGGTTAGGTTACGTTAGAATAGGTTAGGTTAGGTTAGGTTACGTTAGGTTAGGTTAAGTTAGGTTAGGTTAGGTTTGGTTAGGTTAGATTAGGTTAGCTTTGGTTAGGTTAGGTTGGGTTGGGTTGGGTTAGGTTGGGTTAGGTTAGGTTGGGTTAGGTTTGTTTAGGTTAGGTTAGGTTAGGTTGGGTTGGGTTGGTTAGGTTAGGTTAGGTTAGGTTAGGTAAGGTTAGGTTAGGTTAGGTTAGGTTACGTTAGGTTAAGGTATGAACCGTCGTAAAACCGCATTAAACAATGTCACTTAGTGAGATGCAGTGTTTTTCACCTTTACAAGTTGGGAACTGTGATATCTAATGTGAAAGCGCTTGAAACCGTCGTAATGTTGTAGAAAGCAATGTAAAGTAGCGAGTAAAACGTTTTCTAACGATAGAAGTGCGAAGGTTATGTTAGGTTGAGTTATGTTAGTGTAAGCTAGGTAGCGTCGTGAAACTACCAAAAACAACGTCATCTAACGAGATAGTGTTGTTTTATTGCGAGTACGAAACTGCGATAGGTGAAATGTTGTGAAAGCACACAAAACGGCATGAACAAGCCAAATACTGCGTGTTGTACCATTACAAGTGCGAAACTGCTATGTTGTGATATTCTCGTTGAAGCGCATGCAAGCATCGTGAAACCTTAAAGAACGATGTCATTTAGCGAGATACAGCGTTCTGTACTGCAATAAGTTGGTGAAAAACTGTGAGGTTATGCAAATATCCTAATTGTGAACGAAACAGTGTAATAGAGCGTTTTTAATACAAGTGCGAATGTTAGGTTAGGTTAAGATATGAACCGTCGTAAAACCGCATTAAACAATGTCACTTAGTGAGATGTAGTGTTTTTCAACATTACAAGTCGGGAACTACGATATCTAATGTGAAAGCGCATGAAACCGTCGTAATCTTGTAGAAAACATTGTAAAGTTGCGAGTAAAACGTTTTCTAACGATAGAAGTGCGAAGGTTAGCTTGAGTTATGTTAGTTTAAGCTATGTAGCGTCGTGAGACCACCAAAAAGAACGTCATCTAACGAGATAGTGTTGTTTTATTGCGAGTACGAAACTGCGATAGGTAAAATGTTGTGAAAGCACACAAAACGGCATGAACAAGCCAAATACTGCGTGTTGTACCGTTACAAGTGCGAAACTGCTATGTTGTGACATTCTCGGTAAAGCGCATGCAAGTATCGTGAAACCTAAAAGAACGATGTCATTTAGCGAGATACAGCGTTCTGTACTGTAATAAGTTGGTGAAAAACTGTGAGGGTATGCAAATATCCTAATTGTGAACGAAACAGTGTAATAGAGCGTTTTTTAATGCAAGTGCGAATGTTAGGTTAGGTTAAGATATGAACCGTCGTAAAACCGCATTAAACAATGTCACTTAGTGAGATGCAGTGTTTTTCACCATTACAAGTCGGGAACTGCGATATCTAATGTGAAAGCGCTTGCAAACGTCGTTAGGTTAGGTTAGGTTAGGTTAGGTTAGGTTACGTTAGGTTAGGTTAGGTTAGGTTTGGTTAGGTTAGGTTAGGTTAGGTTAGGTTAGGGATGTTAGGTAAGGTTTGGTTAGGTTAGGTTAGGTTAGGTTGGGTTAGGTAAGGTTAGGTTAGGTTAAGATATGAACCGCGCTAAAACTGCATTAAACAATGTCACTTAGTGAGATGCTGTGTTTTTCACCATTACAAGTCGGGAACTGCGATATCTAATGTGAAAGCGCATGAAACCGTCGTAATCTTGTAGAAAACATTGTAAAGTAGCGAATAAAACGTTTTCTAACGATAGAAGTGCGAAGGTTCGGTTAGTTTGAGCTAGAAAGCGTCGTGAAGCCACCAAAAACGATGTCATCTAACGAGATAGTGTTGTTTTATTGCGAGTACGAAACTGCGATAGGTGAAATATTGGGAAAGCACACAAAATGGCATGAACTAGCCAGATACTGCGTCTTGTGCCGTTACAAGTGCGAAACTGCTTTATTGTGATATTCTCGTTAAAGCGCATGCAAGTATCGTGAAACCTTAAAGAACGATGTCATTTAGCGAGATACAGCGTTCTGTACTGTAATAAGTTGGTGAGAAACTGTGAGGTCAAGCAAATATCGTAATTGTGAACGAAACAGTGTAATTGAGCGTACTTAGATACAAGTGCGAATGTTAGGTTAGGTTGAGATATACACCGTCGTAAAACCGCATTAAACAATGTCACTTAGTGAGATGCAGTGTTTTTCACCTTTACAAGTTGGGAACTGCGATATCTAATGTGAAAGCGCTTGAAACCGTCGTAATGTTGTAGAAAGCAATGTAAAGTAGCGAGTAAAACGTTTTCTAACGATAGAAGTGCGAAGGTTATGTTAGGTTGAGTTATGTTAGTTTAAGCTACGTAGCGTCGTGAAACCACCAAAAACGACGTCATCTAACGAGATAGTGTTGTTTTATTGCGAGTATTAAACTGCGATAGGTGAAATGTTGTGAAAGCACACAAAACGGCATGAACAAGCCAAATACTGCGTGTTCTACCGTTACAAGTGCGAAACTGCTATATTGTGATATTCTCGATAAAGCGCATGCCAGTATCGTGAAACCTTAAAGAACGATGTCATTTAGCGAGATACAGCGTTCTGTACTGTAATAAGTTGGTGAGAAACTGTGAGGTCAAGCAAATATCGTAATTGTGAACGAAACAGTGTAATTGAGCGTCTTTAGATACAAGTGCGAATGTTAGGTTAGGTTGATATATCAACCGTCGTAAAACCGCATTAAACAATGTCAATTACTGAGATGCAGTGTTTTTCACCATTAAAAGTGGGGAACTGCGATATTTAATGTGAAAGCGCTTGCAACCGTCGTTAGGTTAGGTTAGGTTAGGTTAGGTTAGGTTAGGTTAGGTTAGGTTAGGTTACGTTAGGTTAGGTTAAGTTAGGTTAGGTTAGGTTTGGTTAGCTTAGGTTAGGTTAGGTTGGGTTGGGTTGGGTTAGGTTGGGTTAGGTTAGGTTAGGTTAGGTTAGGTTGGGTTAGGTTAGTTTAGGTTAGGTTAGGTTAGGTTAGGTTGGGTTGGGTTGGGTTAGGTTAGGTTAGGTTAGGTTAGGTAAGGTTAGGTTAGGTTAGGTTAGGTTACGTTAGGTTAAGGTATGAACTGTCGTAAAACCGCATTAAACAATGTCACTTAGTGAGATGCAGTGTTTTTCACCTTTACAAGTTGGGAACTGTGATATCTAATGTGAAAGCGCTTGAAACCGTCATAATGTTGTAGAAAGCAATGTAGAGTAGCGAGTAAAACGTTTTCTAACAATAGAAGTGCGAAGGTTATGTTAGGTTGAGTTATGTTAGTTTAAGCTAGGTAGCGTCGTGCAACTACCAAAAACGTCATCTAACGAGATAGTGTTGTTTTATTGCGAGTACGAAACTGCGATAGGTGAAATGTTGTGAAAGCACACAAAACGGCATGAACAAGCCAAATACTGCGTGTTGTACCGTTACAAGTGCGAAACTGCTATGTTGTGACATTCTCGGTAAAGCGCATGCAAGTATCGTGAAACCTTAAAGAACGATGTCATTTAGCGAGATACAGCGTTCTGTACTGTAATAAGTTGGTGAGAAACTGTGAGGTCAAGCAAATATCGTAATTGTGAACGAAACAGTGTAATTGAGCGTCTTTAGATACAAGTGCGAATGTTAGGTTAGGTTAAGATATGAACCGTCGTAAAACCGCACTAAACAATGTCACTTAGTGAGATGCAGTGTTTTTCACCATTACAAGTCGGGAACTGCGATATCTAATGTGAAAGCGCTTGCAAACGTCGTTAGGTTAGGTTAGGTTAGGTTAGGTCAGGTTAGGTTACGTTAGGTTAGGTTTGGTTAGGTTAGGTTAGGTTAGGTTAGGTTATGTTAGGTTAGGTTGGGTTAGGTTAGGTTAGGTTACGTTAGGTTAAGGTATGAACCGTCGTAAAACCGCAATAAACAATGTCACTTAGTGAGATGCAGTGTTTTTCACCTTTACAAGTTGGGAACTGCGATATCTAATGTGAAAGCGCTTGAAACCGTCGTAATGTTGTAGAAAGCAATGTAAAGTAGCGAGTAAAACGTTTTCTAACGATAGAAGTGCGAAGGTTATGTTAGGTTGAGTTATGTTAGTTTAAGCTAGGTAGCGTCGTGAAACTACCAAAAACAACGTCATCTAACGAGATAGTGTTGTTTTATTGCGAGTACGAAACTGCGATAGGTGAAATGTTGTGAAAGCACACAAAACGGCATGAACAAGCCAAATACTGCGTGTTGTACCGTTACAAGTGCGAAACTGCTAGGTTGTGATATTCTCGTTAAAGCGCATGCAAGCATCGTGAAACCTTAAAGAACGATGTCATTTAGCGAGATACAGCGTTCTGTACTGCAATAAGTTGGTGAAAAACTGTGAGGTTATGCAAATATCCTAATTGTGAACGAAACAGTGTAATAGAGCGTTTTTTAATGCAAGTGCGAATGTTAGGTTAGGTTAAGATATGAACCGTCGTAAAACCGCATTAAACAATGTAAATTAGTGAGATGCAGTGTTTTTCACCATTAAAAGTCGGGAACTGCGATATCTAATGTGAAAGCGCATGAAACCGTCGTAATCTTGTAAAAAACATTGTAAAGTTGCGAGTAAAACGTTTTCTAACGATAGAAGTGCGAAGGTTAGGTTAGGTTAGGTTAGTTTAAGCTAGGTAGCGTCGTGAAACTACCAAAAACGACGTCATCTAACGAGATAGTGTTGTTTTATAGCGAGTATTAAACTGCCATAGGTGAAATGTTGTGAAAGCACACAAAACGGCATGAACAAGCCAAATACTGCGTGTTCTACCGTTACAAGTGCGAAACTGCTATATTGTGATATTCTCGTTAAAGCGCATGCAAGCATCGTGAAACCTTAAAGAACAATGTCATTTAGCGAGATACAGCGTTCTGTACTGCAATAAGTTGGTGAAAAACTGTGAGGTTATGCAAATATCGTAATTGTGAACAAAACAGTGTAATAGAGCGTTTTTAGATACAAGTGCGAATGTTAGGTTAGGTTAAGATATGAACCGTCGTAAAACCGCATTAAACAATGTCAATTAGTGAGATGCAGTGTTTTTCACCATTAAAAGTGGGGAACTGCGATATCTAATGTGAAAGCGCTTGCAACCGTCGTTAGGTTAGGTTAGGTTAGGTTAGGTTAGGTTAGGTTAGGTTAGGTTTGGTTAGGTTAGGTTAGGTTAGGTTAGATTAGGTGAGGTTGGGTTGAGTTGGGTTAGGTTAGGTTAGGTTAGGTTAGGTTGGGTTAGGTTAGGTTAGGTTAGGTTAGGTTACGTTAGGTTAGGTTAGGTTAGGTTAGGTTAGGTTGGGTTAGGTTAGTTTAGGTTAGGTTAGGTTAGGTTGGGTTGGGTTGGTTAGGTTAGGTTAGGTTAGGTTAGGTAAGGTTAGGTTAGGTTAGGTTAGGTTACGTTAGGTTAAGGTATGAACCGTCGTAAAATCGCATTAAACAATGTCACTTAGTGAGATGCAGTGTTTTTCACCTTTACAAGTTCGGAACTGTGATATCTAATGTGAAAGCGCTTGAAACCGTCGTAATGTTGTAGAAAGCAATGTAAAGTAGCGAGTAAAACGTTTTCTAACGATAGAAGTGCGAAGGTTATGTTAGGTTGAGTTATGTTAGTTTAAGCTAGGTAGCGTCGTGAAACTACCAAAAACAACGTCATCTAACGAGATAGTGTTGTTTTATTGCGAGTACGAAACTGCGATAGGTGAAATGTTGTGAAAGCACACAAAACGGCATGAACAAGCCAAATACTGCGTGTTGTACCGTTACAAGTGCGAAACTGCTATGTTGTGATATTCTCGTTGAAGCGCATGCAAGCATCGTGAAACCTTAAAGAACGATGTCATTTAGCGAGATTCAGCGTTCTGTACTGCAATAAGTTGGTGAAAAACTGTGAGGTTATGCAAATATCCTAATTGTGAACGAAACAGTGTAATAGAGCGTTTTTAATACAAGTGCGAATGTTAGGTTAGGTTAAGATATGAAC
>NC_134703.1:236767516-236795016 GCF_043290135.1 Rhipicephalus microplus
TTAGTTTAAGCTAGGTAGCGTCGTGAAACCACCAAAAACGACGTCATCTAACAAGATAGTGTTGTTTTATTGCGAGTACGAAACTGCGATAGGTAAAATGTTGTGAAAGCACACAAAACGGCATGAACAAGCCAAATACTGCGTGTTGTACCGTTACAAGTGCGAAACTGCTATGTTTTGACATTCTCGGTAAAGCGCATGCAAGTATCGTGAAACCTTAAAGAACGATGTCATTTAGCGAGATACAGCGTTCTGTACTGTAATAAGTTGGTGAGAAACTGTGAGGTCAAGCAAATATCATAATTGTGAACGAAACAGTGTAATTGAGCGTCTTTAGATGCAAGTGCGAATGTTAGGTTAGGTTGACATATCAACCGTCGTAAAATCGCATTAAACAATGTCACTTAGTGAGATGTAGTGTTTTTCAACATTACAAGTCGGGAACTACGATATCTAATGTGAAAACGCATGAAACCGTCGTAATCTTGTAGAAAACATTGTAAAGTTGCGAGTAAAACGTTTTCTAAAGATAGAAATGCGAAGGTTAGGTTATGTTAGGTTAGTTTAAGCTAGGTAGCGTCGTGAAACTACCAAAAACGACGTCATCTAACGAGATAGTGTTGTTTTATAGCGAGTATTAAACTGCGATAGGTGAAATGTTGTGAAAGCACACAAAACGGCATGAACAAGCCAAATACTGCGTGTTCTACCGTTACAAGTGCGAAACAGCTATATTGTGATATTCTCGTTAAAGCGCATGCAAGCATCGTGAAACCTTAAAGAAATATGTCATTTAGTGAGATACAACGTTCTGTACTGCAATAAGTTGGTGAAAAACTGTGAGGTTATGCAAATATCGTAATTGAGAACAAAACAGTGTAATAGAGCGTTTTTAGATACAAGTGCGAATGTTAGGTTAGGTCAAGATATGAACCGTCGTAAAACCGCATTAAACAATGTAAATTAGTGAGATGCAGTGTTTTTCCCCATTAAAAGTCGGGAACTGCGATATCTAATGTGAAAGCGCTTGCAACCGTTGTTAGGTTAGGTTAGGTTAGGTTAGGTTAGGTTTTGTTAGGTTAGGTTAGGTTAGGTTAGATTAGGTTAGGTTGGGTTGAGTTGGGTTAGGTTAGGTTAGGTTAGGTTAGGTTGGGTTAGGTTAGGTTAGGTTAGGTTGGGTTACGTTAGGTTAGGTTAGGTTACGTTAGGTTAGGTTAGGTTAGGTTACGTTAGGTTAGGTTAGGTTAGGTAAGGATAATTTGGTTAGGTTAGGTAAGGTTAGGTTAGGTTAGGTTGGGTTGGGTGTTGTTGGGTTGGGTGTTGTTGGGTTGGGTTGGGTTGGGTTAGGTTGGGTTAGGTTAGGTTAGGTTACGTTAGGTTATGTTAGGTTAGGTTAGGTTACGTTAGGTTAGGTTAGGTTACGTTAGGTTAGGTTAGGTCAGGTTAGGTTAGGTTACGTTAGAATAGGTTAGGTTAGGTTAGGTTACGTTAGGTTAGGTTAAGTTAGGTTAGGTTAGGTTTGGTTAGGTTAGCTTAGGTTAGGTTAGGTTGGGTTGGGTTGGGTTGGGTTAGGTTAGGTTAGGTTAGGTTAGGTTGGGTTAGGTTAGTTTAGGTTAGGTTAGGTTAGGTTAGGTTGGGTTGGGTTGGGTTAGGTTAGGTTAGGTTAGGTAAGGTTAGGTTAGGTTAGGTTACGTTAGGTTAAGGTATGAACCGTCGTAAAACCGCATTAAACAATGTCACTTAGTGAGATGCAGTGTTTTTCACCTTTACAAGTTGGGAACTGTGATATCTAATGTGAAAGCGCTTGAAACCGTCGTAATGTTGTAGAAAGCAATGTAAAGTAGCGAGTAAAACGTTTTCTAACGATAGAAGTGCGAAGGTTATGTTAGGTTGAGTTATGTTAGTTTAAGCTAGGTAGCGTCGTGAAACTACAAAAACAACGTCATCTAACGAGATAGTGTTGTTTTATTGCGAGTACGAAACTGCGATAGGTGAAATGTTGTGAAAGCACACAAAACGGCATGAACAAGCCAAATACTGCGTGTTGTACCGTTACAAGTGCGAAACTGCTAGGTTGTGATATTCTCGTTAAAGCGCATGCAAGCATCGTGAAACCTTAAAGAACGATGTCATTTAGCGAGATACAGCGTTCTGTACTGCAATAAGTTGGTGAAAAACTGTGAGGTTATGCAAATATCCTAATTGTGAACGAAACAGTGTAATAGAGCGTTTTTTAATGCAAGTGCGAATGTTAGGTTAGGTTAAGATATGAACCGTCGTAAAATCGCATTAAACAATGTCACTTAGTGAGATGTAGTGTTTTTCAACATTACAAGTAGGGAACTACGATATCTAATGTGAAAGCGCATGAAACCGTCGTAATCTTGTAGAAAACATTGTAAAGTTGCGAGTAAAACGTTTTCTAACGATAGAAGTGCGAAGGTTAGCTTGAGTTATGTTAGTTTAAGCAATGTAGCGTCGTGAGACCACCAAAAAGAACGTCATCTAACGAGATAGTGTTGTTTTATTGCGAGTACGAAACTGCGATAGGTAAAATGTTGTGAAAGCACACAAAACGGCATGAACAAGCCAAATACTGCGTGTTGTACCGTTACAAGTGCGAAACTGCTATGTTGTGACATTCTCGGTAAAGCGCATGCAAGCATCGTGAAACCTTAAAGAACAATGTCATTTAGCGAGATACAGCGTTCTGTACTGCAATAAGTTGGTGAAAAACTGTGAGGTTATGCAAATATCGTAATTGTGAACAAAACAGTGTAATAGAGCGTTTTTAGATACAAGTGCGAATGTTAGGTTAGGTTAAGATATGAACCGTCGTAAAACCGCATTAAACAATGTCAATTAGTGAGATGCAGTGTTTTTCACCATTAAAAGTGGGGAACTGCGATATCTAATGTGAAAGCGCTTGCAACCGTCGTTAGGTTAGGTTAGGTTAGGTTAGGTTAGGTTAGGTTAGGTTTGGTTAGGTTAGGTTAGGTTAGGTTAGATTAGGTGAGGTTGGGTTGAGTTGGGTTAGGTTAGGTTAGGTTAGGTTAGGTTAGGTTAGGTTAGGTTAGGTTAGGTTAGGTTAAGTTAGGTTAGGTAAGGATAATTTGGTTAGGTTAGGTAAGGTTAGGTTAGGTTAGGTTAGGTTGGGTTGGGTGTTGTTGGGTTGGGTTGGGTTGGGTTAGGTTGGGTTAGGTTAGGTTAGGTTACGTTAGGTTAGGTTAGGTTAGGTTAGGTTACGTTAGGTTATGTTAGGTTAGGTTAGGTTACGTTAGGTTAGGTTAGGTCAGGTAAGGTTAGGTTACGTTAGAATAGGTTAGGTTAGGTTAGGTTACGTTAGGTTAGGTTAAGTTAGGTTAGGTTAGGTTTGGTTAGCTTAGGTTAGGTTAGCTTAGGTTAGGTTAGGTTGGGTTGGGTTGGGTTGGGTTAGGTTAGGTTAGGTTAGGTTAGGTAAGGTTAGGTTAGGTTAGGTTAGGTTACGTTAGGTTAAGGTATGAACTGTCGTAAAACCGCATTAAACAATGTCACTTAGTGAGATGCAGTGTTTTTCACCTTTACAAGTTGGGAACTGTGATATCTAATGTGAAAGCGCTTGAAACCGTCATAATGTTGTAGAAAGCAATGTAAAGTAGCGAGTAAAACGTTTTCTAATGATAGAAGTGCGAAGGTTATGTTAGGTTGAGTTATGTTAGTTTAAGCTAGGTAGCGTCGTGCAACTACCAAAAACAACGTCATCTAACGAGATAGTGTTGTTTTATTGCGAGTACGAAACTGCGATAGGTGAAATGTTGTGAAAGCACACAAAACGGCATGAACAAGCCAAATACTGCGTGTTGTACCGTTACTAGTGCGAAACTGCTATGTTGTGACATTCTCGGTAAAGCGCATGCAAGTATCGTGAAACCTTATAGAACGATGTCATTTAGCGAGATACAGCGTTCTGTACTGTAATAAGTTGGTGAGAAACTGTGAGGTCAAGCAATTATCGTAATTGTGAACGAAACAGTGTAATTGAGCGTCTTTAGATACAAGTGCGAATGTTAGGTTAGGTTAGGTTAAGATATGAACCGTCGTAAAACCGCACTAAACAATGTCACTTAGTGAGATGCAGTGTTTTTCACCATTACAAGTGGGCAACTGCGATATCTAATGTGAAAGCGCTTGCAAACGTCGTTAGGTTAGGTTAGGTTAGGTTAGGTCAGGTTAGGTTACGTTAGGTTAGGTTTGGTTAGGTTAGGTTAGGTTATGTTAGGTTAGGTTGGGTTAGGTTAGGTTAGGTTACGTTAGGTTAAGGTATGAACCGTCGTAAAACCGCAATAAACAATGTCACTTAGTGAGATGCAGTGTTTTTCACCTTTACAAGTTGGGAACTGCGATATCTAATGTGAAAGCGCTTGAAACCGTCGTAATGTTGTAGAAAGCAATGTAAAGTAGCGAGTAAAACGTTTTCTAACGATAGAAGTGCGAAGGTTATGTTAGGTTGAGTTATGTTAGTTTAAGCTAGGTAGCGTCGTGAAACCACCAAAAACGACGTCATCTAACAAGATAGTGTTGTTTTATTGCGAGTACGAAACTGCAATAGGTAAAATGTTGTGAAAGCACACAAAACGGCATGAACAAGCCAAATACTGCGTGTTGTACCGTTACAAGTGCGAAACTGCTATGTTTTGACATTCTCGGTAAAGCGCATGCAAGTATCGTGAAACCTTAAAGAACGATGTCATTTAGCGAGATACAGCGTTCTGTACTGTAATAAGTTGGTGAGAAACTGTGAGGTCAAGCAAATATCGTAATTGTGAACGAAACAGTGTAATTGAGCGTCTTTAGATGCAAGTGCGAATGTTAGGTTAGGTTGACATATCAACCGTCGTAAAATCGCATTAAACAATGTCACTTAGTGAGATGTAGTGTTTTTCAACATTACAAGTCGGGAACTACGATATCTAATGTGAAAACGCATGAAACCGTCGTAATCTTGTAGAAAACATTGTAAAGTTGCGAGTAAAACGTTTTCTAAAGATAGAAATGCGAAGGTTAGGTTATGTTAGGTTAGTTTAAGCTAGGTAGCGTCGTGAAACTACCAAAAACGACGTCATCTAACGAGATAGTGTTGTTTTATAGCGAGTATTAAACTGCGATAGGTGAAATGTTGTGAAAGCACACAAAACGGCATGAACAAGCCAAATACTGCGTGTTCTACCGTTACAAGTGCGAAACAGCTATATTGTGATATTCTCGTTAAAGCGCATGCAAGCATCGTGAAACCTTAAAGAAATATGTCATTTAGTGAGATACAACGTTCTGTACTGCAATAAGTTGGTGAAAAACTGTGAGGTTATGCAAATATCGTAATTGAGAACAAAACAGTGTAATAGAGCGTTTTTAGATACAAGTGCGAATGTTAGGTTAGGTCAAGATATGAACCGTCGTAAAACCGCATTAAACAATGTAAATTAGTGAGATGCAGTGTTTTTCCCCATTAAAAGTCGGGAACTGCGATATCTAATGTGAAAGCGCTTGCAACCGTTGTTAGGTTAGGTTAGGTTAGGTTAGGTTTTGTTAGGTTAGGTTAGGTTAGGTTAGATTAGGTTAGGTTGGGTTGAGTTGGGTTAGGTTAGGTTAGGTTAGGTTAGGTTGGGTTAGGTTAGGTTAGGTTAGGTTGGGTTACGTTAGGTTAGGTTAGGTTACGTTAGGTTAGGTTAGGTTAGGTTACGTTAGGTTAGGTTAGGTTAGGTAAGGATAATTTGGTTAGGTTAGGTAAGGTTAGGTTAGGTTAGGTTGGGTTGGGTGTTGTTGGGTTGGGTGTTGTTGGGTTGGGTTGGGTTGGGTTAGGTTGGGTTAGGTTAGGTTAGGTTACGTTAGGTTATGTTAGGTTAGGTTAGGTTACGTTAGGTTAGGTTAGGTTACGTTAGGTTAGGTTAGGTCAGGTAAGGTTAGGTTACGTTAGAATAGGTTAGGTTAGGTTAGGTTACGTTAGGTTAGGTTAAGTTAGGTTAGGTTAGGTTTGGTTAGGTTAGCTTAGGTTAGGTTAGGTTGGGTTGGGTTGGGTTGGGTTAGGTTAGGTTAGGTTAGGTTAGGTTGGGTTAGGTTAGTTTAGGTTAGGTTAGGTTAGGTTAGGTTGGGTTGGGTTGGGTTAGGTTAGGTTAGGTTAGGTTAGGTAAGGTTAGGTTAGGTTAGGTTACGTTAGGTTAAGGTATGAACCGTCGTAAAACCGCATTAAACAATGTCACTTAGTGAGATGCAGTGTTTTTCACCTTTACAAGTTGGGAACTGTGATATCTAATGTGAAAGCGCTTGAAACCGTCGTAATGTTGTAGAAAGCAATGTAAAGTAGCGAGTAAAACGTTTTCTAACGATAGAAGTGCGAAGGTTATGTTAGGTTGAGTTATGTTAGTTTAAGCTAGGTAGCGTCGTGAAACTACAAAAACAACGTCATCTAACGAGATAGTGTTGTTTTATTGCGAGTACGAAACTGCGATAGGTGAAATGTTGTGAAAGCACACAAAACGGCATGAACAAGCCAAATACTGCGTGTTGTACCGTTACAAGTGCGAAACTGCTAGGTTGTGATATTCTCGTTAAAGCGCATGCAAGCATCGTGAAACCTTAAAGAACGATGTCATTTAGCGAGATACAGCGTTCTGTACTGCAATAAGTTGGTGAAAAACTGTGAGGTTATGCAAATATCCTAATTGTGAACGAAACAGTGTAATAGAGCGTTTTTTAATGCAAGTGCGAATGTTAGGTTAGGTTAAGATATGAACCGTCGTAAAATCGCATTAAACAATGTCACTTAGTGAGATGTAGTGTTTTTCAACATTACAAGTCGGGAACTACGATATCTAATGTGAAAGCGCATGAAACCGTCGTAATCTTGTAGAAAAAATTGTAAAGTTGCGAGTAAAACGTTTTCTAACGATAGAAGTGCGAAGGTTAGCTTGAGTTATGTTAGTTTAAGCAATGTAGCGTCGTGAGACCACCAAAAAGAACGTCATCTAACGAGATAGTGTTGTTTTATTGCGAGTACGAAACTGCGATAGGTAAAATGTTGTGAAAGCACACAAAACGGCATGAACAAGCCAAATACTGCGTGTTGTACCGTTACAAGTGCGAAACTGCTATGTTGTGACATTCTCGGTAAAGCGCATGCAAGCATCGTGAAACCTTAAAGAACAATGTCATTTAGCGAGATACAGCGTTCTGTACTGCAATAAGTTGGTGAAAAACTGTGAGGTTATGCAAATATCGTAATTGTGAACAAAACAGTGTAATAGAGCGTTTTTAGATACAAGTGCGAATGTTAGGTTAGGTTAAGATATGAACCGTCGTAAAACCGCATTAAACAATGTCAATTAGTGAGATGCAGTGTTTTTCACCATTAAAAGTGGGGAACTGCGATATCTAATGTGAAAGCGCTTGCAACCGTCGTTAGGTTAGGTTAGGTTAGGTTAGGTTAGGTTAGGTTAGGTTTGGTTAGGTTAGGTTAGGTTAGGTTAGATTAGGTGAGGTTGGGTTGAGTTGGGTTAGGTTAGGTTAGGTTAGGTTAGGTTGGGTTAGGTTAGGTTAGGTTAGGTTACGTTAGGTTAGGTTAGGTTAGGTTACGTTAGGTTAGGTTAGGTTAGGTAAGGATAATTTGGTTAGGTTAGGTAAGGTTAGGTTAGGTTAGGTTAGGTTGGGTGTGGTGTTGTTGAGTTGGGTTGGGTTAGGTTGGGTTAGGTTACGTTAGGTTAGGTTAGGTTACGTTAGGTTATGTTAGGTTAGGTTAGGTTACGTTAGGTTAGGTTAGGTCAGGTTAGGTTAGGTTACGTTAGAATAGGTTAGGTTAGGTTAGGTTACGTTAGGTTAGGTTAAGTTAGGTTAGGTTAGGTTTGTTAGGTTAGATTAGGTTAGCTTTGGTTAGGTTAGGTTGGGTTGGGTTGGGTTAGGTTGGGTTAGGTTAGGTTAGGTTAGGTTAGGTTGGGTTAGGTTTGTTTAGGTTAGGTTAGGTTAGGTTGGGTTGGGTTGGTTAGGTTAGGTTAGGTTAGGTTAGGTAAGGTTAGGTTAGGTTAGGTTAGGTTACGTTAGGTTAAGGTATGAACCGTCGTAAAACCGCATTAAACAATGTTACTTAGTGAGATGCAGTGTTTTTCACCTTTACAAGTTGGGAACTGTGATATCTAATGTGAAAGCGCTTGAAACCGTCGTAATGTTGTAGAAAGCAATGTAAAGTAGCGAGTAAAACGTTTTCTAACGATAGAAGTGCGAAGGTTATGTTAGGTTGAGTTATGTTAGTGTAAGCTATGTAGCGTCGTGAAACTACCAAAAACAACGTCATCTAACGAGATAGTGTTGTTTTATTGCGAGTACGAAACTGCGATAGGTGAAATGTTGTGAAAGCACACAAAACGGCATGAACAAGCCAAATACTGCGTGTTGTACCGTTACAAGTGCGAAACTGCTATGTTGTGATATTCTCGTTGAAGCGCATGCAAGCATCGTGAAACCTTAAAGAACGATGTCATTTAGCGAGATACAGCGTTCTGTACTGCAATAAGTTGGTGAAAAACTGTGAGGTTATGCAAATATTCTAATTGTGAACGAAACAGTGTAATAGAGCGTTTTTAATACAAGTGCGAATGTTAGGTTTGGTTAAGATATGAACCGTCGTAAAACCGCATTAAACAATGTCACTTAGTGAGATGTAGTGTTTTTCAACATTACAAGTCGGGAACTACGATATCTAATGTGAAAGCGCATGAAACCGTCGTAATCTTGTAGAAAACATTGTAAAGTTGCGAGTAAAACGTTTTCTAACGATAGAAGTGCGAAGGTTAGCTTGAGTTATGTTAGTTTAAGCTACGTAGCGTCGTGAGACCACCAAAAAGAACGTCATCTAACGAGATAGTGTTGTTTTATTGCGAGTACGAAACTGCGATAGGTAAAATGTTGTGAAAGCACACAAAACGGCATGAACAAGCCAAATACTGCGTGTTGTACCGTTACAAGTGCGAAACTGCTATGTTGTGACATTCTCGGTAAAGCGCATGCAAGTATCGTGAAACCTAAAAGAACGATGTCATTTAGCGAGATACAGCGTTCTGTACTGTAATAAGTTGGTGAAAAACTGTGAGGGTATGCAAATATCCTAATTGTGAACGAAACAGTGTAATAGAGCGTTTTTTAATGCAAGTGCGAATGTTAGGTTAGGTTAAGATATGAACCGTCGTAAAACCGCTATAAACAATGTCACTTAGTGAGATGCAGTGTTTTTCACCATTACAAGTCGGGAACTGCGATATCTAATGTGAAAGCGCTTGCAAACGTCGTTAGGTTAGGTTAGGTTAGGTTAGGTTAGGTTACGTTAGGTTAGGTTAGGTTAGGTTTGGTTAGGTTAGGTTAGGTTAGGTTAGGGATGTTAGGTAAGGTTTGGTTAGGTTAGGTTAGGTTAGGTTGGGTTAGGTAAGGTTAGGTTAGGTTAAGATATGAACCGCGCTAAAACTGCATTAAACAATGTCACTTAGTGAGATGCTGTGTTTTTCACCATTACAAGTCGGGAACTGCGATATCTAATGTGAAAGCGCATGAAACCGTCGTAATCTTGTATAAAACATTGTAAAGTAGCGAATAAAACGTTTTCTAACGATAGAAGTGCGAAGGTTCGGTTAGTTTGAGCTAGAAAGCGTCGTGAAGCCACCAAAAACGATGTCATCTAACGAGATAGTGTTGTTTTATTGCGAGTACGAAACTGCGATAGGTGAAATATTGGGAAAGCACACAAAACGGCATGAACTAGCCAGATACTGCGTCTTGTGCCGTTACAAGTGCGAAACTGCTTTATTGTGATATTCTCGGTAAAGCGCATGCAAGTATCGTGAAACCTTAAAGAACGATGTCATTTAGCGAGATACAGCGTTCTGTACTGTAATAAGTTGGTGAGAAACTGTGAGGTCAAGCAAATATCGTAATTGTGAACGAAACAGTGTAATTGAGCGTCTTTAGATACAAGTGCGAATGTTAGGTTAGGTTGATATATCAACCGTCGTAAAACCGCATTAAACAATGTCACTTAGTGAGATGCAGTGTTTTTCACCTTTACAAGTTGGGAACTGTGATATCTAATGTGAAAGCGCTTGAAACCGTCGTAATGTTGTAGAAAGCAATGTAAAGTAGCGAGTAAAACGTTTTCTAACGATAGAAGTGCGAAGGTTATGTTAGGTTGAGTTATGTTAGTTTAAGCTAGGTAGCGTCGTGAAACTACCAAAAACAACGTCATCTAACGAGATAGTGTTGTTTTATTGCGAGTACGAAACTGCGATAGGTGAAATGTTGTGAAAGCACACAAAACGGCATGAACAAGCCAAATACTGCGTGTTCTACCGTTACAAGTGCGAAACTGCTATATTGTGATATTCTCGTTAAAGCGCATGCAAGCATCGTGAAACCTTGAAGAACAATGTCCTTTAGCGAGATACAGCGTTCTGTACTGCAATAAGTTGGTGAAAAACTGTGAGGTTATGCAAATATCGTAATTGTGAACAAAACAGTGTAATAGAGCGTTTTTAGATACAAGTGCGAATGTTAGGTTAGGTTAAGATATGAACCGTCGTAAAACCGCAATAAACAATGTCAATTAGTGAGATGCCGTGTTTTTCACCATTAAAAGTGGGGAACTGCGATATCTAATGTGAAAGCGCTTGCAACCGTCGTTAGGTTAGGTTAGGTTAGGTTAGGTTAGGTTAGGTTTGGTTAGGTTAGGTTAGGTTAGGTTAGATTAGGTGAGGTTGGGTTGAGTTGGGTTAGGTTAGGTTAGGTTAGGTTAGGTTGGGTTAGGTTAGGTTAGGTTACGTTAGGTTAGGTTAGGTTAGGTTAGGTAAGGATAATTTGGTTAGGTTAGGTAAGGTTAGGTTAGGTTAGGTTAGGTTGGGTGTGGTGTTGTTGAGTTGGGTTGGGTTAGGTTGGGTTAGGTTGGGTTAGGTTACGTTAGGTTAGGTTAGGTTACGTTAGGTTATGTTAGGTTAGGTTAGGTTACGTTAGGTTAGGTTAGGTCAGGTTAGGTTAGGTTACGTTAGAATAGGTTAGGTTAGGTTAGGTTACGTTAGGTTAGGTTAAGTTAGGTTAGGTTAGGTTTGGTTAGGTTAGATTAGGTTAGCTTTGGTTAGGTTAGGTTGGGTTGGGTTGGGTTAGGTTGGGTTAGGTTAGGTTAGGTTAGGTTAGGTTGGGTTAGGTTAGTTTAGGTTAGGTTAGGTTAGGTTGGGTTGGGTTGGTTAGGTTAGGTTAGGTAAGGTTAGGTTAGGTTAGGTTAGGTTACGTTAGGTTAAGGTATGAACCGTCGTAAAACCGCATTAAACAATGTCACTTAGTGAGATGCAGTGTTTTTCACCTTTACAAGTTGGGAACTGTGATATCTAATGTGAAAGCGCTTGAAACCGTCGTAATGTTGTAGAAAGCAATGTAAAGTAGCGAGTAAAACGTTTTCTAACGATAGAAGTGCGAAGGTTATGTTAGGTTGAGTTATGTTAGTTTAAGCTAGGTAGCGTCGTGAAACTACCAAAAACAACGTCATCTAACGAGATAGTGTTGTTTTATTGCGAGTACGAAACTGCGATAGGTGAAATGTTGTGAAAGCACACAAAACGGCATGAAAGAGCCAAATACTGCGTGTTGTACCGTTACAAGTGCGAAACTGCTATGTTGTGATATTCTCGTTGAAGCGCATGCAAGCATCGTGAAACCTTAAAGAACGATGTCATTTAGCGAGATACAGCATTCTGTACTGCAATAAGTTGGTGAAAAACTGTGAGGTTATGCAAATATCCTAATTGTGAACGAAACAGTGTAATAGAGCGTTTTTAATACAAGTGCGAATGTTAGGTTAGGTTAAGATGTGAACCGTCGTAAAACCGCATTAAACAATGTCACTTAGTGAGATGTAGTGTTTTTCAACATTACAAGTCGGGAACTACGATATCTAATGTGAAAGCGCATGAAACCGTCGTAATCTTGTAGAAAACATTGTAAAGTTGCGAGTAAAACGTTTTCTAACGATAGAAGTGCGAAGGTTAGCTTGAGTTATGTTAGTTTAAGCTATGTAGCGTCGTGAGACCACCAAAAAGAACGTCATCTAACGAGATAGTGTTGTTTTATTGCGAGTACGAAACTGCGATAGGTAAAATGTTGTGAAAGCACACAAAACGGCATGAACAAGCCAAATACTGCGTGTTGTACCGTTACAAGTGCGAAACTGCTATGTTGTGACATTCTCGGTAAAGCGCATGCAAGTATCGTGAAACCTAAAAGAACGATGTCATTTAGCGAGATACAGCGTTCTGTACTGTAATAAGTTGGTGAAAAACTGTGAGGGTATGCAAATATCCTAATTGTGAACGAAACAGTGTAATAGAGCGTTTTTTAATGCAAGTGCGAATGTTAGGTTAGGTTAAGATATGAACCGTCGTAAAACCGCATTAAACAATGTCACTTAGTGAGATGCAGTGTTTTTCACCATTACAAGTCGGGAACTGCGATATCTAATGTGAAAGCGCTTGCAAACGTCGTTAGGTTAGGTTAGGTTAGGTTAGGTTAGGTTACGTTAGGTTAGGTTAGGTTAGGTTTGGTTAGGTTAGGTTAGGTTAGGTTAGGTTAGGGATGTTAGGTAAGGTTTGGTTAGGTTAGGTTAGGTTAGGTTGGGTTAGGTAAGGTTAGGTTAGGTTAAGATATGAACCGCGCTAAAACTGCATTAAACAATGTCACTTAGTGAGATGCTGTGTTTTTCACCATTACAAGTCGGGAACTGCAATATCTAATGTGAAAGCACATGAAACCGTCGTAATCTTGTAGAAAACATTGTAAAGTAGCGAATAAAACGTTTTCTAACGATAGAAGTGCGAAGGTTCGGTTAGTTTGAGCTAGGTAGCGTCGTGAAGCCACCAAAAACGATGTCATCTAACGAGATAGTGTTGTTTTATTGCGAGTACGAAACTGCGATAGGTGAAATATTGGGAAAGCACACAAAATGGCATGAACTAGCCAGATACTGCGTCTTGTGCCGTTACAAGTGCGAAACTGCTTTATTGTGATATTCTCGTTAAAGCGCATGCAAGTATCGTGAAACCTTAAAGAACGATGTCATTTAGCGAGATACAGCGTTCTGTACTGTAATAAGTTGGTGAGAAACTGTGAGGTCAAGCAAATATCGTAATTGTGAACGAAACAGTGTAATTGAGCGTACTTAGATACAAGTGCGAATGTTAGGTTAGGTTGAGATATACACCGTCGTAAAACCGCATTAAACAATGTCACTTAGTGAGATGCAGTGTTTTTCACCTTTACAAGTTGGGAACTGCGATATCTAATGTGAAAGCGCTTGAAACCGTCGTAATGTTGTAGAAAGCAATGTAAAGTAGCGAGTAAAACGTTTTCTAACGATAGAAGTGCGAAGGTTATGTTAGGTTGAGTTATGTTAGTTTAAGCTAGGTAGCGTCGTGCAACTACCAAAAACAACGTCATCTAACGAGATAGTGTTGTTTTATTGCGAGTACGAAACTGCGATAGGTGAAATGTTGTGAAAGCACACAAAACGGCATGAACAAGCCAAATACTGCGTGTTGTACCGTTACAAGTGCGAAACTGCTATGTTGTGACATTCTCGGTAAAGCGCATGCAAGTATCGTGAAACCTTAAAGAACGATGTCATTTAGCGAGATACAGCGTTCTGTACTGTAATTAGTTGGTGAGAAACTGTGAGGTCAAGCAAATATCGTAATTGTGAACGAAACAGTGTAATTGAGCGTCTTTAGATACAAGTGCGAATGTTAGGTTAGGTTGACATATCAACCATCGTAAAACCGCATTAAACAACGTCACTTAGTGAGATGTAGCGTTTTTCAACATTACAAGTCGGGAACTACGATATCTAATGTGAAAGCGCATGAAACCGTCGTAATCTTGTAGAAAACATTGTAAAGTTGCGAGTAAAACGTTTTCTAACGATAGAAGCGCGAAGGTTAGGTTAGGTTAGTTTAGGATAGGTAGCGTCGTGAAACTACCAAAAACGACGTCATCTAAAGAGATAGTGTTGTTTTATTGCGAGTATTAAACTGCGATAGGTGAAATGTTGTGAAAGCACACAAAACGGCATGAACAAGCCAAATACTGCGTGCTCTACCGTTACAAGTGCGAAACTGCTATATTGTGATATTCTCGTTAAAGCGCATGCAAGCATCGTGAAACCTTAAATAACAATGTCATTTAGCGAGATACAGCGTTCTGTACTGCAATAAGTTGGTGAAAAACTGTGAGGTTATGCAAATATCGTAATTGTGAACGAAACAGTGTAATAGAGCGTTTTTCAATACAAGTACGAATGTTAGGTTAGGTTAAGATATGAACCGTCGTAAAACCGCACTAAACAATGTCACTTAGTGAGATGCAGTGTTTTTCACCATTACAAGTCGGGAACTGCGATATCTAATGTGAAAGCGCTTGCAAACGTCGTTAGGTTAGGTTAGGTTAGGTTAGGTCAGGTTAGGTTACGTTAGGTTAGGTTTGGTTAGGTTAGGTTAGGTTAGGTTAGGTTATGTTAGGTTAGGTTGGGTTAGGTTAGGTTAGGTTACGTTAGGTTAAGGTATGAACCGTCGTAAAACCGCAATAAACAATGTCACTTAGTGAGATGCAGTGTTTTTCACCTTTACAAGTTGAGAACTGCGATATCTAATGTGAAAGCGCTTGAAACCGTCGTAATGTTGTAGAAAGCAATGTAAAGTAGCGAATAAAACGTTTTCTAACGATAGAAGTGCGAAGGTTATGTTAGGTTGAGTTATGTTAGTTTAAGCTAGGTAGCGTCGTGAAACCACCAAAAACGACGTCATCTAACAAGATAGTGTTGTTTTATTGCGAGTACGAAACTGCGATAGGTAAAATGTTGTGAAAGCACACAAAACGGCATGAACAAGCCAAATACTGCGTGTTGTACCGTTACAAGTGCGAAACTGCTATGTTTGGACATTCTCGGTAAAGCGCATGCAAGTATCGTGAAACCTTAAAGAACGATGTCATTTAGCGAGATACAGCGTTCTGTACTGTAATAAGTTGGTGAGAAACTGTGAGGTCAAGCAAATATCGTAATTGTGAACGAAACAGTGTAATTGAGCGTCTTTAGATGCAAGTGCGAATGTTAGGTTAGGTTGACATATCAACCGTCGTAAAATCGCATTAAACAATGTCACTTAGTGAGATGTAGTGTTTTTCAACATTACAAGTCGGGAACTACGATATCTAATGTGAAAACGCATGAAACCGTCGTAATCTTGTAGAAAACATTGTAAAGTTGCGAGTAAAACGTTTTCTAACGATAGAAATGCGAAGGTTAGGTTATGTTAGGTTAGTTTAAGCTAGGTAGCGTCGTGAAACTACCAAAAACGACGTCATCTAACGAGATAGTGTTGTTTTATAGCGAGTATTAAACTGCGATAGGTGAAATGTTGTGAAAGCACACAAAACGGCATGAACAAGCCAAATACTGCGTGTTCTACCGTTACAAGTGCGAAACTGCTATATTGTGATAGTCTCGTTAAAGCGCATGCAAGCATCGTGAAACCTTAAAGAAATATGTCATTTAGTGAGATACAACGTTCTGTACTGCAATAAGTTGGTGAAAAACTGTGAGGTTATGCAAATATCGTAATTGAGAACAAAACAGTGTAATAGAGCATTTTTAGATACAAGTGCGAATGTTAGGTTAGGTTAAGATATGAACCGTCGTAAAACCGCATTAAACAATGTAAATTAGTGAGATGCAGTGTTTTTCACCAATAAAAGTCGGGAACTGCGATATCTAATGTGAAAACGCTTGCAACCGTTGTTAGGTTAGGTTAGGTTAGGTTAGGTTTTGTTAGGTTAGGTTAGGTTAGGTTAGATTAGGTTAGGTTGGGTTGAGTTGGGTTAGGTTAGGTTAGGTTAGGTTAGGTTGGGTTAGGTTAGGTTAGGTTGGGTCACGTTAGGTTAGGTTAGGTTACGTTAGGTTAGGTTAGGTTAGGTAAGGATAATTTGGTTAGGTTAGGTAAGGTTAGGTTAGGTTAGGTTGGGTTGGGTGTTGTTGGGTTGGGTGTTGTTGGGTTGGGTTAGGTTGGGTTAGGTTAGGTTAGGTTACGTTAGGTTATGTTAGGTTAGGTTAGGTTACGTTAGGTTAGGTTAGGTTACGTTAGGTTTGGTTAGGTCAGGTAAGGTTAGGTTACGTTAGAATAGGTTAGGTTAGGTTAGGTTACGTTAGGTTAGGTTAAGTTAGGTTAGGTTAGGTTTGGTTAGGTTAGCTTAGGTTAGGTTAGGTTGGGTTGGGTTGGGTTGGGTTGGGTTAGGTTAGGTTAGGTTAGGTTAGGTTGGGTTAGGTTAGTTTAGGTTAGGTTAGGTTAGGTTAGGTTGGGTTGGGTTGGGTTAGGTTAGGTTAGGTTAGGTTAGGTAAGGTTAGGTTAGGTTAGGTTACGTTAGGTTAAGGTATGAACCGTCGTAAAACCGCATTAAACAATGTCACTTAGTGAGATGCAGTGTTTTTCACCTTTACAAGTTGGGAACTGTGATATCTAATGTGAAAGCGCTTGAAACCGTCGTAATGTTGTAGAAAGCAATGTAAAGTAGCGAGTAAAACGTTTTCTAACGATAGAAGTGCGAAGGTTATGTTAGGTTGAGTTATGTTAGTTTAAGCTAGGTAGCGTCGTGAAACTACCAAAAACAACGTCATCTAACGAGATAGTGTTGTTTTATTGCGAGTACGAAACTGCGATAGGTGAAATGTTGTGAAAGCACACAAAACGGCATGAACAAGCCAAATACTGCGTGTTGTACCGTTACAAGTGCGAAACTGCTATGTTGTGATATTCTCGTTAAAGCGCATGCAAGCATCGTGAAACCTTAAAGAACGATGTCATTTAGCGAGATACAGCGTTCTGTACTGCAATAAGTTGGTGAGAAACTGTGAGGTCAAGCAAATATCGTAATTGTGAACGAAACAGTGTCATTGAGCGTCTTTAGATACAAGTGCGAATGTTAGGTTAGGTTGATATATCAACCGTCGTAAAACCGCATTAAACAATGTCACTTAGTGAGATGTAGTGTTTTTCAACATTACAAGTCGGGAACTACGATATCTAATGTGAAAGCGCATGAAACCGTCGTAATCTTGTAAAAAACATTGTAAAGTTGCGAGTAAAACGTTTTCTAACGATAGAAGTGCGAAGGTTAGGTTAGGTTAGGTTAGTTTAAGCTAGGTAGCGTCGTGAAACTACCAAAAACGACGTCATCTAACGAGATAGTGTTGTTTTATAGCGAGTATTAAACTGCCATAGGTGAAATGTTGTGAAAGCACACAAAACGGCATGAACAAGCCAAATACTGCGTGTTCTACCGTTACAAGTGCGAAACTGCTATATTGTGATATTCTCGTTAAAGCGCATGCAAGCATCGTGAAACCTTAAAGAACAGTGTCATTTAGCGAGATACAGCGTTCTGTACTGCAATAAGTTGGTGAAAAACTGTGAGGTTATGCAAATATCGTAATTGTGAACAAAACAGTGTAATAGAGCGTTTTTAGATACAAGTGCGAATGTTAGGTTAGGTTAAGATATGAACCGTCGTAAAACCGCATTAAACAATGTCAATTAGTGAGATGCAGTGTTTTTCACCATTAAAAGTGGGGAACTGCGATATCTAATGTGAAAGCGCTTGCAACCGTCGTTAGGTTAGGTTAGGTTAGGTTAGGTTAGGTTTGGTTAGGTTAGGTTAGGTTAGGTTAGATTAGGTGAGGTTGGGTTGAGTTGGGTTAGGTTAGGTTAGGTTAGGTTAGGTTGGGTTAGGTTAGGTTAGGTTAGGTTAGGTTAGGTTACGTTAGGTTAGGTTAGGTTAGGTTACGTTAGGTTAGGTTAGGTTAGGTAAGGATAATTTGGTTAGGTTAGGTAAGGTTAGGTTAGGTTAGGTTAGGTTGGGTGTGGTGTTGTTGGGTTGGGTTGGGTTGGGTTAGGTTGGGTTAGGTTGGGTTAGGTTACGTTAGGTTAGGTTAGGTTACGTTAGGTTATGTTAGGTTAGGTTAGGTTACGTTAGGTTAGGTTAGGTCAGGTTAGGTTAGGTTACGTTAGAATAGGTTAGGTTAGGTTAGGTTACGTTAGGTTAGGTTAAGTTAGGTTAGGTTAGGTTTGGTTAGGTTAGGTTAGGTTAGCTTTGGTTAGGTTAAGTTGGGTTGGGTTGGGTTAGGTTGGGTTAGGTTAGGTTAGGTTAGGTTAGGTTGGGTTAGGTTAGTTTAGGTTAGGTTAGGTTAGGTTAGGTTACGTTAGGTTAAGGTATGAACCGTCGTAAAACCGCATTAAACAATGTCACTTAGTGAGATGCAGTGTTTTTCACCTTTACAAGTTGGGAACTGTGACATCTAATGTGAAAGCGCTTGAAACCGTCGTAATGTTGTAGAAAGCAATGTAAAGTAGCGAGTAAAACGTTTTCTAACGATAGAAGTGCGAAGGTTATGTTAGGTTGAGTTATGTTAGTTTAAGCTAGGTAGCGTCGTGAAACTACCAAAAACAACGTCATCTAACGAGATAGTGTTGTTTTATTGCGAGTACGAAACTGCGATAGGTGAAATGTTGTGAAAGCACACAAAACGGCATGAACAAGCCAAATACTGCGTGTTCTACCGTTACAAGTGCGAAACTGCTATGTTGTGATATTCTCGTTGAAGCGCATGCAAGCATCGTGAAACCTTAAAGAACGATGTCATTTAGCGAGATACAGCGTTCTGTACTGCAATAAGTTGGTGAAAAACTGTGAGGTTATGCAAATATCCTAATTGTGAACGAAACAGTGTAATAGAGCGTTTTTAATACAAGTGCGAATGTTAGGTTAGGTTAAGATATGAACCGTCGTAAAACCGCATTAAACAATGTCACTTAGTGAGATGTAGTGTTTTTCAACATTACAAGTCGGGAACTACGATATCTAATGTGAAAGCGCATGAAACCGTCGTAATCTTGTAGAAAACATTGTAAAGTTGCGAGTAAAACGTTTTCTAACGATAGAAGTGCGAAGGTTAGCTTGAGTTATGTTAGTTTAAGCTATGTAGCGTCGTGAGACCACCAAAAAGAACGTCATCTAACGAGATAGTGTTGTTTTATTGCGAGTACGAAACTGCGATAGGTAAAATGTTGTGAAAGCACACAAAACGGCATGAACAAGCCAAATACTGCGTGTTGTACCGTTACAAGTGCGAAACTGCTATGTTGTGACATTCTCGGTAAAGCGCATGCAAGTATCGTGAAACCTAAAAGAACGATGTCATTTAGCGAGATACAGCGTTCTGTACTGTAATAAGTTGGTGAGAAACTGTGAGGTCAAGCAAATATCGTAATTGTGAACGAAACAGTGTAATTGAGCGTACTTAGATACAAGTGCGAATGTTAGGTTAGGTTGAGATATACACCGTCGTAAAACCGCATTAAACAATGTCACTTAGTGAGATGTAGTGTTTTTCAACATTACAAGTCGGGAACTACGATATCTAATGTGAAAGCGCATGAAACCGTCGTAATCTTGTAGAAAACATTGTAAAGTTGCGAGTAAAACGTTTTCTAACGATAGAAGTGCGAAGGTTAGCTTGAGTTATGTTAGTTTAAGCTATGTAGCGTCGTGAGACCACCAAAAAGGACGTCATCTAACGAGATAGTGTTGTTTTATTGCATGTACGAAACTGCAATAGGTGAAATGTTGTGAAATTACACAAAACGGCTTGAACAAGCCAGATACTGCGTGTTGTACCGTTACAAGTGCGAAACTGCTATAATGTGATATTCTCGTTAAAGCGCATGCAAGCATCGTGAAACCTTAAAGAACGATGTCATTTAGCGAGATACAACGTTCTGTACTGCAATAAGTTGGTGAAAAACTGTGAGGTTATGCAAATATCGTAATTGTGAACGAAACAGTGTAATAGAGCGTTTTTCAATACAAGTGCGAATGTTAGTCAAGGTGGACGATTGGGCGAGTTGGTGATTCATGATCGACGTATGTAACTGCGCGGTAGTAAACACGGACGACAAGAAGATACAAGGACAAGCGCAGACTATCAACTGAAGGTTTATTTTTCACAAACCACATATATATGACTGAAACAGAAACAGAAAACACGAAAATCTACAAAAAATGATGACTTAGCACTTAACAATCGACAAAACGTGAACGTTTGACAAAAGCAGATTCAAGGACCATGAGCGCCACCTGCCAGATACCGTAGCTCTTTATCTAAAAGAGCTAACGACGGTTTGCTGACGCAGTGTTCTGGTTCCCGTGCCATTTTTTCCGCTTCGACAATCATACGGGTATGATCGTCTTTGTGCCTGAACATTACGACCGTGCTTTCGAACTGCGCAAGGCAGCCACACTTACTGACGTGCTGAGCTAAAAAACCTTCATTGCCAGTGCGCACATTGCGTGCGTGCTCGCGCAGGCGCTCATTTAGGCATCTCCCAGTCTGCCCGATGTAACACGCACCACAAGATAGCGGAATTCTATAAACTACATTCATGTCACATCTGACAAACTGGGTTTTATGCCTGACAGTGCAAGCTTGTTTGGGCCTATTGTTTACACATGTCATTTTGGCTAGCTGAGAGAGCTTGTAAGGTGCCGAAAGGTGGGCGTAAAGGTCGTTTTTTCGGCACCTTACAAGCTCTCTCAGCTAGCCAAAATGACATGTGTAAACAATAGGCCCAAACAAGCTTGCACTGTCAGGCATAAAACCCAGTTTGTCAGATGTGACATGAATGTAGTTTATAGAATTCCGCTATCTTGTGGTGCGTGTTACATCGGGCAGACTGGGAGATGCCTAAATGAGCGCCTGCGCGAGCACGCACGCAATGTGCGCACTGGCAATGAAGGTTTTTTAGCTCAGCACGTCAGTAGGTGTGGCTGCCTTGCGCAGTTCGAAAGCACGGTCGTAATGTTCAGGCACAAAGACGATCATACCCGTATGATTGTCGAAGCGGAAAAAATGGCACGGGAACCAGAACACTGCGTCAGCAAACCGTCGTTAGCTCTTTTAGATAAAGAGCTACGGTATCTGGCAGGTGGCGCTCATGGTCCTTGAATCTGCTTTTGTCAAACGTTCACGTTTTGTCGATTGTTAAGTGCTAAGTCATCATTTTTTGTAGATTTTCGTGTTTTCTGTTTCTGTTTCAGTCATATATATGTGGTTTGTGAAAAATAAACCTTCAGTTGATAGTCTGCGCTTGTCCTTGTATCTTCTTGTCGTCCGTGTTTACTACCGCGCAGTTACATACGTCGATCGCGAATGTTAGGTTAGGTTAAGATATGAACCGTCGTAAAACCGCATTAAACAATGTCACATAGTGAGATGCAGTGTTTTTCACCATTACAAGTCGGGAACTGCGAAATCTAATGTGAAAGCGCTTGCAAACGTCGTTAGGTTAGGTTAGGTTAGGTTATGTTAGGTTAGGTTGGGTTAGGTTAGGTTAGGTTACGTTAGGTTAAGGTATGAACCGTCGTAAAACCGCATTAAACAATGTCACTTAGTGAGATGCAGTGTTTTTCACCTTTACAAGTTGGGAACTGCGATATCTAATGTGAAAGCGCTTGAAACCGTCGTAATGTTGTAGAAAGCAATGTAAAGTAGCGAGTAAAACGTTTTCTAACGATAGAAGTGCGAAGGTTATGTTAGGTTGAGTTATGTTAGTTTAAGCTACGTAGCGTCGTGAAACCACCAAAAACGACGTCATCTAACGAGGTAGTGTTGTTTTATTGCGAGTATTAAACTGCGATAGGTGAAATGTTGTGAAAGCACACAAAACGGCATGAACAAGCCAAATACTGCGTGTTCTACCGTTACAAGTGCGAAACTGCTATATTGTGATATTCTCGGTAAAGCGCATGCAAGTATCGTGAAACCTTAAAGAACGATGTCATTTAGCGAGATACAGCGTTCTGTACTGTAATAAGTTGGTGAGAAACTGTGAGGTCAAGCAAATATCGTAATTGTGAACGAAACAGTGTAATTGAGCGTCTTTAGATACAAGTGCGAATGTTAGGTAAGGTTAATATATCAACCGTCGTAAAACCGCAATAAACAATGTCACTTAGTGAGGTGTAGTGTTTTTCAACATTACAAGTCGGGAACTACGATATCTAATGTGAAAGCGCATGAAACCGTGGTAATCTTGTAAAAAACATTGTAAAGTTGCGAGTAAAACGTTTTCTAACGATAGAAGTGCGAAGGTTAGGTTAGGTTAGGTTAGTTTAAGCTAGGTAGCGTCGTGAAACTACCAAAAACGACGTAATCTAACGAGATAGTGTTGTTTTATAGCGAGTATTAAACTGCCATAGGTGAAATGTTGTGAAAGCACACAAAACGGCATGAACAAGCCAAATACTGCGTGTTGTACCGTTACAAGTGCGAAACTGCTATGTTGTGACATTCTCGGTAAAGCGCATGCAAGTATCGTGAAACCTAAAAGAACGATGTCATTTAGCGAGATACAGCGTTCTGTACTGTAATAAGTTGGTGAGAAACTGTGAGGTCAAGCAAATATCGTAATTGTGAACGAAACAGTGTAATTGAGCGTCTTTAGATACAAGTGTGAATGTTAGGTTAGGTTCACATATCAACCATCGTAAAACCGCATTAAACAATGTCCCTTAGTGAGATGTAGTGTTTTTCAACATTACAAGTCGGGAACTACGATATCTAATGTGAAAGCGCATGAAACCGTCGTAATCTTGTAGAAAACCATGTAAAGTGGCGAGTAAAACGTTTTCTAACGATAGAAGTGCGAAGGTTAGGTTAGGTTAGGTTAGTTTAAGCTAGGTAGCGTCGTGAAACTACCAAAAACGACGTCATCTAACGAGATAGTGTTGTTTTATAGCGAGTATTAAACTGCGATAGGTGAAATGTTGTGAAAGCACACAAAACGGCATGAA
Organism: Rhipicephalus microplus; assembly: GCF_043290135.1. Classification (NCBI taxonomy): domain Eukaryota; kingdom Metazoa; phylum Arthropoda; class Arachnida; order Ixodida; family Ixodidae; genus Rhipicephalus; species Rhipicephalus microplus. The sequence continues at coordinate 236,790,464 of NC_134703.1, forward strand.
CAAGCCAAATACTGCGTGTTCTACCGTTACAAGTGCGAAACTGCTATATTGTGATATTCTCGTTAAAGCGCATGCAAGCATCGTGAAACCTTAAAGAAATATGTCATTTAGTGAGATACAACGTTCTGTACTGCAATAAGTTGGTGAAAAACTGTGAGGTTATGCAAATATCGTAATTGAGAACAAAACAGTGTAATAGAGCATTTTTAGATACAAGTGCGAATGTTAGGTTAGGTTAAGATATGAACCGTCGTAAAACCGCATTAAACAATGTAAATTAGTGAGATGCAGTGTTTTTCACCATTAAAAGTCGGGAACTGCGATATCTAATGTGAAAGCGCTTGCAACCGTTGTTAGGTTAGGTTAGGTTAGGTTAGGTTTTGTTAGGTTAGGTTAGGTTAGGTTAGATTAGGTTAGGTTGGGTTGAGTTGGGTTAGGTTAGGTTAGGTTAGGTTAGGTTGGGTTAGGTTAGGTTAGGTTGGGTCACGTTAGGTTAGGTTAGGTTACGTTAGGTTAGGTTAGGTTAGGTAAGGATAATTTGGTTAGGTTAGGTAAGGTTAGGTTAGGTTAGGTTGGGTTGGGTGTTGTTGGGTTGGGTGTTGTTGGGTTGGGTTAGGTTGGGTTAGGTTAGGTTAGGTTACGTTAGGTTATGTTAGGTTAGGTTAGGTTACGTTAGGTTAGGTTAGGTTACGTTAGGTTAGGTTAGGTCAGGTAAGGTTAGGTTACGTTGGAATAGGTTAGGTTAGGTTAGGTTACGTTAGGTTAGGTTAAGTTAGGTTAGGTTAGGTTTGGTTAGGTTAGCTTAGGTTAGGTTAGGTTGGGTTGGGTTGGGTTGGGTTAGGTTAGGTTAGGTTAGGTTAGGTTGGGTTAGGTTAGTTTAGGTTAGGTTAGGTTAGGTTAGGTTGGGTTGGGTTGGGTTAGGTTAGGTTAGGTTAGGTTAGGTAAGGTTAGGTTAGGTTAGGTTACGTTAGGTTAAGGTATGAACCGTCGTAAAACCGCATTAAACAATGTCACTTAGTGAGATGCAGTGTTTTTCACCTTTACAAGTTGGGAACTGTGATATCTAATGTGAAAGCGCTTGAAACCGTCGTAATGTTGTAGAAAGCAATGTAAAGTAGCGAGTAAAACGTTTTCTAACGATAGAAGTGCGAAGGTTATGTTAGGTTGAGTTATGTTAGTTTAAGCTAGGTAGCGTCGTGAAACTACCAAAAACAACGTCATCTAACGAGATAGTGTTGTTTTATTGCGAGTACGAAACTGCGATAGGTGAAATGTTGTGAAAGCACACAAAACGGCATGAACAAGCCAAATACTGCGTGTTGTACCGTTACAAGTGCGAAACTGCTATGTTGTGATATTCTCGTTAAAGCGCATGCAAGCATCGTGAAACCTTAAAGAACGATGTCATTTAGCGAGATACAGCGTTCTGTACTGCAATAAGTTGGTGAGAAACTGTGAGGTCAAGCAAATATCGTAATTGTGAACGAAACAGTGTCATTGAGCGTCTTTAGATACAAGTGCGAATGTTAGGTTAGGTTGATATATCAACCGTCGTAAAACCGCATTAAACAATGTCACTTAGTGAGATGTAGTGTTTTTCAACATTACAAGTCGGGAACTACGATATCTAATGTGAAAGCGCATGAAACCGTCGTAATCTTGTAAAAAACATTGTAAAGTTGCGAGTAAAACGTTTTCTAACGATAGAAGTGCGAAGGTTAGGTTAGGTTAGGTTAGTTTAAGCTAGGTAGCGTCGTGAAACTACCAAAAACGACGTCATCTAACGAGATAGTGTTGTTTTATAGCGAGTATTAAACTGCCATAGGTGAAATGTTGTGAAAGCACACAAAACGGCATGAACAAGCCAAATACTGCGTGTTCTACCGTTACAAGTGCGAAACTGCTATATTGTGATATTCTCGTTAAAGCGCATGCAAGCATCGTGAAACCTTAAAGAACAGTGTCATTTAGCGAGATACAGCGTTCTGTACTGCAATAAGTTGGTGAAAAACTGTGAGGTTATGCAAATATCGTAATTGTGAACAAAACAGTGTAATAGAGCGTTTTTAGATACAAGTGCGAATGTTAGGTTAGGTTAAGATATGAACCGTCGTAAAACCGCATTAAACAATGTCAATTAGTGAGATGCAGTGTTTTTCACCATTAAAAGTGGGGAACTGCGATATCTAATGTGAAAGCGCTTGCAACCGTCGTTAGGTTAGGTTAGGTTAGGTTAGGTTAGGTTTGGTTAGGTTAGGTTAGGTTAGGTTAGGTTAGGTTAGATTAGGTTAGGTTGAGTTGGGTTAGGTTAGGTTAGGTTGGGTTAGGTTAGGTTAGGTTAGGTTAGGTTACGTTAGGTTAGGTTAGGTTACGTTAGGTTAGGTTAGGTTAGGTTAGGTAAGGATAATTTGGTTAGGTTAGGTAAGGTTAGGTTAGGTTAGGTTAGGTTGGGTTGGGTGTTGTTGGGTTGGGTTGGGTTGGGTTAGGTTGGGTTAGGTTAGGTTAGGTTACGTTAGGTTAGGTTAGGTTAGGTTACGTTAGGTTATGTTAGGTTAGGTAAGGTTACGTTAGGTTAGGTTAGGTCAGGTAAGGTTAGGTTACGTTAGAATAGGTTAGGTTAGGTTAGGTTACGTTAGGTTAGGTTAAGTTAGGTTAGGTTAGGTTTGGTTAGCTTAGGTTAGGTTAGCTTAGGTTAGGTTAGGTTGGGTTGGGTTGGGTTAGGTTGGGTTAGGTTAGGTTAGGTTAGGTTAGGTTGGGTTAGGTTAGTTTAGGTTAGGTTAGGTTAGGTTGGGTTGGGTTGGGTTAGGTTAGGTTAGGTTAGGTTAGGTAAGGTTAGGTTAGGTTAGGTTAGGTTACGTTAGGTTAAGGTATGAACTGTCGTAAAACCGCATTAAACAATGTCACTTAGTGAGATGCAGTGTTTTTCACCTTTACAAGTTGGGAACTACGATATCTAATGTGAAAGCGCATGAAACCGTCGTAATCTTGTAGAAAACATTGTAAAGTTGCGAGTAAAACGTTTTCTAACGATAGAAGTGCGAAGGTTAGCTTGAGTTATGTTAGTTTAAGCTATGTAGCGTCGTGAGACCACCAAAAAGAACGTCATCTAACGAGATAGTGTTGTTTTATTGCGAGTACGAAACTGCGATAGGTGAAATATTGGGAAAGCACACAAAATGGCATGAACTAGCCAGATACTGCGTCTTGTGCCGTTACAAGTGCGAAACTGCTTTATTGTGATATTCTCGTTAAAGCGCATGCAAGTATCGTGAAACCTTAAAGAACGATGTCATTTAGCGAGATACAGCGTTCTGTACTGTAATAAGTTGGTGAGAAACTGTGAGGTCAAGCAAATATCGTAATTGTGAACGAAACAGTGTAATTGAGCGTACTTAGATACAAGTGCGAATGTTAGGTTAGGTTGAGATATACACCGTCGTAAAACCGCATTAAACAATGTCACTTAGTGAGATGCAGTGTTTTTCACCATTAAAAGTGGGGAACTGCGATATTTAATGTGAAAGCGCTTGCAACCGTCGTTAGGTTAGGTTAGGTTAGGTTAGGTTAGGTTATGTTAGGTTAGGTTAGGTTACGTTAGGTTAGGTTAAGTCAGGTAAGGTTAGGTTACGTTAGAATAGGTTAGGTTAGGTTAGGTTACGTTAGGTTAGGTTAAGTTAGGTTAGGTTAGGTTTGGTTAGCTTAGGTTAGGTTAGCTTAGGTTAGGTTAGGTTGGGTTGGGTTGGGTTAGGTTGGGTTAGGTTAGGTTAGGTTAGGTTAGGTTGGGTTAGGTTAGTTTAGGTTAGGTTAGGTTAGGTTAGGTTGGGTTGGGTTGGGTTAGGTTAGGTTAGGTTAGGTTAGGTAAGGTTAGGTTAGGTTAGGTTAGGTTACGTTAGGTTAAGGTATGAACTGTCGTAAAACCGCATTAAACAATGTCACTTAGTGAGATGCAGTGTTTTTCACCTTTACAAGTTGGGAACTGTGATATCTAATGTGAAAGCGCTTGAAACCGTCATAATGTTGTAGAAAGCAATGTAAAGTAGCGAGTAAAACGTTTTCTAACGATAGAAGTGCGAAGGTTATGTTAGGTTGAGTTATGTTAGTTTAAGCTAGGTAGCGTCGTGCAACTACCAAAAACAACGTCATCTAACGAGATAGTGTTGTTTTATTGCGAGTACGAAACTGCGATAGGTGAAATGTTGTGAAAGCACACAAAACGGCATGAACAAGCCAAATACTGCGTGTTGTACCGTTACAAGTGCGAAACTGCTATGTTGTGACATTCTCGGTAAAGCGCATGCAAGTATCGTGAAACCTTAAAGAACGATGTCATTTAGCGAGATACAGCGTTCTGTACTGTAATAAGTTGGTGAGAAACTGTGAGGTCAAGCAAATATCGTAATTGTGAACGAAACAGTGTAATTGAGCGTCTTTAGATACAAGTGCGAATGTTAGGTTAGGTTAAGATATGAACCGTCGTAAAACCGCACTAAACAATGTCACTTAGTGAGATGCAGTGTTTTTCACCATTACAAGTCGGGAACTGCGATATCTAA
>NC_134703.1:236800016-236827516 GCF_043290135.1 Rhipicephalus microplus
AAACAATGTCACTTAGTGAGATGCAGTGTTTTTCACCTTTACAAGTTGGGAACTGCGATATCTAATGTGAAAGCGCTTGAAACCGTCGTAATGTTGTAGAAAGCAATGTAAAGTAGCGAGTAAAACGTTTTCTAACGATAGAAGTGCGAAGGTTATGTTAGGTTGAGTTATGTTAGTTTAAGCTACGTAGCGTCGTGAAACCACCAAAAACGACGTCATCTAACGAGATAGTGTTGTTTTATTGCGAGTATTAAACTGCGATAGGTGAAATGTTGTGAAAGCACACAAAACGGCATGAACAAGCCAAATACTGCGTGTTCTACCGTTACAAGTGCGAAACTGCTATATTGTGATATTCTCGGTAAAGCGCATGCAAGTATCGTGAAACCTTAAAGAACGATGTCATTTAGCGAGATACAGCGTTCTGTACTGTAATAAGTTGGTGAGAAACTGTGAGGTCAAGCAAATATCGTAATTGTGAACGAAACAGTGTAATTGAGCGTCTTTAGATACAAGTGCGAATGTTAGGTTAGGTTGATATATCAACCGTCGTAAAACCGCATTTAACAATGTCAATTACTGAGATGCAGTGTTTTTCACCATTAAAAGTGGGGAACTGCGATATTTAATGTGAAAGCGCTTGCAACCGTCGTTAGGTTAGGTTAGGTTAGGTTAGGTTATGTTAGGTTAGGTTAGGTTACGTTAGGTTAGGTTAAGTTAGGTTAGGTTAGGTTTGGTTAGCTTAGGTTAGGTTAGCTTAGGTTAGGTTAGGTTGGGTTGGGTTGGGTTAGGTTGGGTTAGGTTAGGTTAGGTTAGGTTAGGTTGGGTTAGGTTAGTTTAGGTTAGGTTAGGTTAGGTTAGGTTGGGTTGGGTTGGGTTAGGTTAGGTTAGGTTAGGTTAGGTAAGGTTAGGTTAGGTTAGGTTAGGTTACGTTAGGTTAAGGTATGAACTGTCGTAAAACCGCATTAAACAATGTCACTTAGTGAGATGCAGTGTTTTTCACCTTTACAAGTTGGGAACTGTGATATCTAATGTGAAAGCGCTTGAAACCGTCATAATGTTGTAGAAAGCAATGTAAAGTAGCGAGTAAAACGTTTTCTAACGATAGAAGTGCGAAGGTTATGTTAGGTTGAGTTATGTTAGTTTAAGCTAGGTAGCGTCGTGCAACTACCAAAAACAACGTCATCTAACGAGATAGTGTTGTTTTATTGCGAGTACGAAACTGCGATAGGTGAAATGTTGTGAAAGCACACAAAACGGCATGAACAAGCCAAATACTGCGTGTTGTACCGTTACAAGTGCGAAACTGCTATGTTGTGACATTCTCGGTAAAGCGCATGCAAGTATCGTGAAACCTTAAAGAACGATGTCATTTAGCGAGATACAGCGTTCTGTACTGTAATAAGTTGGTGAGAAACTGTGAGGTCAAGCAAATATCGTAATTGTGAACGAAACAGTGTAATTGAGCGTCTTTAGATACAAGTGCGAATGTTAGGTTAGGTTAAGATATGAACCGTCGTAAAACCGCACTAAACAATGTCACTTAGTGAGATGCAGTGTTTTTCACCATTACAAGTCGGGAACTGCGATATCTAATGTGAAAGCGCTTGCAAACGTCGTTAGGTTAGGTTAGGTTAGGTTAGGTCAGGTTAGGTTACGTTAGGTTAGGTTTGGTTAGGTTAGGTTAGGTTAGGTTATGTTAGGTTAGGTTGGGTTAGGTTAGGTTAGGTTACGTTAGGTTAAGGTATGAACCGTCGTAAAACCGCAATAAACAATGTCACTTAGTGAGATGCAGTGTTTTTCACCTTTACAAGTTGGGAACTGCGATATCTAATGTGAAAGCGCTTGAAACCGTCGTAATGTTGTAGGAAGCAATGTAAAGTAGCGAGTAAAACGTTTTCTAACGATAGAAGTGCGAAGGTTATGTTAGGTTGAGTTATGTTAGTTTAAGCTAGGTAGCGTCGTGAAACTACCAAAAACAACGTCATCTAACGAGATAGTGTTGTTTTATTGCGAGTACGAAACTGCGATAGGTGAAATGTTGTGAAAGCACACAAAACGGCATGAACAAGCCAAATACTGCGTGTTGTACCGTTACAAGTGCGAAACTGCTAGGTTGTGATATTCTCGTTAAAGCGCATGCAAGCATCGTGAAACCTTAAAGAACGATGTCATTTAGCGAGATACAGCGTTCTGTACTGCAATAAGTTGGTGAAAAACTGTGAGGTTATGCAAATATCCTAATTGTGAACGAAACAGTGTAATAGAGCGTTTTTTAATGCAAGTGCGAATGTTAGGTTAGGTTAAGATATGAACCGTCGTAAAACCGCATTAAACAATGTAAATTAGTGAGATGCAGTGTTTTTCACCATTAAAAGTCGGGAACTGCGATATCTAATGTGAAAGCGCATGAAACCGTCGTAATCTTGTAAAAAACATTGTAAAGTTGCGAGTAAAACGTTTTCTAACGATAGAAGTGCGAAGGTTAGGTTAGGTTAGGTTAGTTTAAGCTAGGTAGCGTCGTGAAACTACCAAAAACGACGTCATCTAACGAGATAGTGGTGTTTTATAGCGAGTATTAAACTGCCGTAGGTGAAATGTTGTGAAAGCACACAAAACGGCATGAACAAGCCAAATACTGCGTGTTCTACCGTTACAAGTGCGAAACTGCTATATTGTGATATTCTCGTTAAAGCGCATGCAAGCATCGTGAAACCTTAAAGAACAATGTCATTTAGCGAGATACAGCGTTCTGTACTGCAATAAGTTGGTGAAAAACTGTGAGGTTATGCAAATATCGTAATTGTGAACAAAACAGTGTAATAGAGCGTTTTTAGATACAAGTGCGAATGTTAGGTTAGGTTAAGATATGAACCGTCGTAAAACCGCATTAAACAATGTCAATTAGTGAGATGCAGTGTTTTTCACCATTAAAAGTGGGGAACTGCGATATCTAATGTGAAAGCGCTTGCAACCGTCGTTAGGTTAGGTTAGGTTAGGTTAGGTTAGGTTAGGTTAGGTTAGGTTAGGTTTGGTTAGGTTAGGTTAGGTTAGGTTAGATTAGGTGAGGTTGGGTTGAGTTGGGTTAGGTTAGGTTAGGTTAGGTTAGGTTGGGTTAGGTTAGGTTAGGTTAGGTTAGGTTAAGTTAGGTTAGGTTAGGTTAGGTTACGTTAGGTTAGGTTAGGTAAGGATAATTTGGTTAGGTTAGGTAAGGTTAGGTTAGGTTAGGTTAGGTTGGGTGTGGTGTTGAGTTGGGTTGGGTTAGGTTGGTTTAGGTTACGTTAGGTTAGGTTAGGTTACGTTAGGTTATGTTAGGTTAGGTTAGGTTACGTTAGGTTAGGTTAGGTCAGGTTAGGTTAGGTTACGTTAGAATAGGTTAGGTTAGGTTAGGTTACGTTAGGTTAGGTTTGGTTAGGTTAGATTAGGTTAGCTTTGGTTAGGTTAGGTTGGGTTGGGTTGGGTTAGGTTGGGTTAGGTTAGGTTAGGTTAGGTTAGGTTAGGTTGGGTTAGGTTAGTTTAGGTTAGGTTAGGTTAGGTTGGGTTGGGTTGGTTAGGTTAGGTTAGGTTAGGTTAGGTAAGGTTAGGTTAGGTTAGGTTAGGTTACGTTAGGTTAAGGTATGAACCGTCGTAAAATCGCATTAAACAATGTCACTTAGTGAGATGCAGTGTTTTTCACCTTTACAAGTTGGGAACTGTGATATCTAATGTGAAAGCGCTTGAAACCGTCGTAATGTTGTAGAAAGCAATGTAAAGTAGCGAGTAAAACGTTTTCTAACGATAGAAGTGCGAAGGTTATGTTAGGTTGAGTTATGTTAGTTTAAGCTAGGTAGCGTCGTGAAACTACCAAAAACAACGTCATCTAACGAGATAGTGTTGTTTTATTGCGAGTACGAAACTGCGATAGGTGAAATGTTGTGAAAGCACACAAAACGGCATGAACAAGCCAAATACTGCGTGTTGTACCGTTACAAGTGCGAAACTGCTATGTTGTGATATTCTCGTTGAAGCGCATGCAAGCATCGTGAAACCTTAAAGAACGATGTCATTTAGCGAGATACAGCGTTCTGTACTGCAATAAGTTGGTGAAAAACTGTGAGGCTATGCAAATATCCTAATTGTGAACGAAACAGTGTAATAGAGCGTTTTTAATACAAGTGCGAATGTTAGGTTAGGTTAAGATATGAACCGTCGTAAAACCGCATTAAACAATGTCACTTAGTGAGATGTAGACGTAGTCGGGAACTACGATATCTAATGTGAAAGCGCATGAAACCGTCGTAATCTTGTAGAAAACATTGTAAAGTTGCGAGTAAAACGTTTTCTAACGATAGAAGTGCGAAGGTTAGCTTGAGTTATGTTAGTTTAAGCTATGTAGCGTCGTGAGACCACCAAAAAGAACGTCATCTAACGAGATAGTGTTGTTTTATTGCGAGTACGAAACTGCGATAGGTAAAATGTTGTGAAAGCACACAAAACGGCATGAACAAGCCAAATACTGCGTGTTGTACCGTTACAAGTGCGAAACTGCTATGTTGTGATATTCTCGGTAAAGCGCATGCAAGTATCGTGAAACCTTAAAGAACGATGTCATTTAGCGAGATACAGCGTTCTGTACTGTAATAAGTTGGTGAGAAACTGTGAGGTCAAGCAAATATCGTAATTGTGAACGAAACAGTGTAATAGAGCGTTTTTTAATGCAAGTGCGAATGTTAGGTTAGGTTAAGATATGAACCGTCGTAAAACCACATTAAACAATGTCACTTAGTGAGATGCAGTGTTTTTCACCATTACAAGTCGGGAACTGCGATATCTAATGTGAAAGCGCTTGCAAACGTCGTTAGGTTAGGTTAGGTTAGGTTAGGTTAGGTTACGTTAGGTTAGGTTAGGTTAGGTTTGGTTAGGTTAGGTTAGGTTAGGTTAGGTTAGGGATGTTAGGTAAGGTTTGGTTAGGTTAGGTTAGGTTAGGTTGGGTTAGGTAAGGTTAGGTTAGGTTAAGATATGAACCGCGCTAAAACTGCATTAAACAATGTCACTTAGTGAGATGCTGTGTTTTTCACCATTACAAGTCGGGAACTGCGATATCTAATGTGAAAGCGCATGAAACCGTCGTAATCTTGTAGAAAACATTGTAAAGTAGAGAATAAAACGTTTTCTAACGATAGAAGTGCGAAGGTTCGGTTAGTTTGAGCTAGGTAGCGTCGTGAAGCCACCAAAAACGATGTCATCTAACGAGATAGTGTTGTTTTATTGCGAGTACGAAACTGCGATAGGTGAAATATTGGGAAAGCACACAAAATGGCATGAACTAGCCAGATACTGCGTCTTGTGCCGTTACAAGTGCGAAACTGCTTTATTGTGATATTCTCGTTAAAGCGCATGCAAGTATTGTGAAACCTTAAAGAACGATGTCATTTAGCGAGATACAGCGTTCTGTACTGTAATAAGTTGGTGAGAAACTGTGAGGTCAAGCAAATATCGTAATTGTGAACGAAACAGTGTAATTGAGCGTACTTAGATACAAGTGCGAATGTTAGGTTAGGTTGAGATATACACCGTCGTAAAACCGCATTAAACAATGTCACTTAGTGAGATGCAGTGTTTTTCACCTTTACAAGTTGGGAACTGCGATATCTAATGTGAAAGCGCTTGAAACCGTCGTAATGTTGTAGAAAGCAATGTAAAGTAGCGAGTAAAACGTTTTCTAACGATAGAAGTGCGAAGGTTATGTTAGGTTGAGTTATGTTAGTTTAAGCTACGTAGCGTCGTGAAACCACCAAAAACGACGTCATCTAACGAGATAGTGTTGTTTTATTGCGAGTATTAAACTGCGATAGGTGAAATGTTGTGAAAGCACACAAAACGGCATGAACAAGCCAAATACTGCGTGTTCTACCGTTACAAGTGCGAAACTGCTATATTGTGATATTCTCGGTAAAGCGCATGCAAGTATCGTGAAACCTTAAAGAACGATGTCATTTAGCGAGATACAGCGTTCTGTACTGTAATAAGTTGGTGAGAAACTGTGAGGTCAAGCAAATATCGTAATTGTGAACGAAACAGTGTAATTGAGCGTCTTTAGATACAAGTGCGAATGTTAGGTTAGGTTAAGATATGAACCGTCGTAAAACCGCATTAAACAATGTCACTTAGTGAGATGTAGTGTTTTTCAACATTACAAGTCGGGAACTACGATATCTAATGTGAAAGCGCATGAAACCGTCGTAATCTTGTAGAAAACATTGTAAAGTTGCGAGTAAAACGTTTTCTAACGATAGAAGTGCGAAGGTTAGCTTGAGTTATGTTAGTTTAAGCTATGTAGCGTCGTGAGACCACCAAAAAGAACGTCATCTAACGAGATAGTGTTGTTTTATTGCGAGTACGAAACTGCGATAGGTAAAATGTTGTGAAAGCACACAAAACGGCATGAACAAGCCAAATACTGCGTGTTGTACCGTTACAAGTGCGAAACTGCTATGTTGTGACATTCTCGGTAAAGCGCATGCAAGTATGGTGAAACCTAAAAGAACGATGTCATTTAGCGAGATACAGCGTTCTGTACTGTAATAAGTTGGTGAGAAACTGTGAGGTCAAGCAAATATCGTAATTGTGAACGAAACAGTGTAATTGAGCGTCTTTAGATACAAGTGTGAATGTTAGGTTAGGTTCACATATCAACCATCGTAAAACCGCATTTAACAATGTCCCTTAGTGAGATGTAGTGTTTTTCAACATTACAAGTCGGGAACTACGATATCTAATGTGAAAGCGCATGAAACCGTCGTAATCTTGTAGAAAACATTGTAAAGTGGCGAGTAAAACGTTTTCTAACGATAGAAGTGCGAAGGTTAGGTTAGGTTAGGTTAGTTTAAGCTAGGTAGCGTCGTGAAACTACCAAAAACGACGTCATCTAACGAGATAGTGTTGTTTTATAGCGAGTATTAAACTGCGATAGGTGAAATGTTGTGAAAGCACACAAAACGGCATGAACAAGCCAAATACTGCGTGTTCTACCGTTACAAGTGCGAAACTGCTATATTGTGATATTCTCGTTAAAGCGCATGCAAGCATCGTGAAACCTTAAAGAACAATTTCATTTAGCGAGATACAGCGTTCTGTACTGCAATAAGTTGGTAAAAAACTGTGAGGTTATGCAAATATCGTAATTGTGAACAAAACAGTGTAGTAGAGCGTTTTTAGATACAAGTGCGAATGTTAGGTTAGGTTAAGATATGAACCGTCGTAAAACCGCATTAAACAATGTCAATTACTGAGATGCAGTGTTTTTCACCATTAAAAGTGGGGAACTGCGATATTTAATGTGAAAGCGCTTGCAACCGTCGTTAGGTTAGGTTAGGTTAGGTTAGGTTAGGTTAGGTTTGGTTAGGTTAGGTTAGGTTAGGTTAGGTTAGATTAGGTTAGGTTGAGTTGGGTTAGGTTAGGTTAGGTTAGGTTAGGTTGGGTTAGGTTAGGTTAGGTTAGGTTAGGTTACGTTAGGTTAGGTTAGGTTACGTTAGGTTAGGTTAGGTTAGGTAAGGATAATTTGGTTAGGTTAGGTAAGGTTAGGTTAGGTTAGGTTAGGTTGGGTGTGGTGTTGTTGAGTTGGGTTGGGTTAGGTTGGGTTAGGTTGGGTTAGGTTACGTTAGGTTAGGTTAGGTTACGTTAGGTTATGTTAGGTTAGGTTAGGTTACGTTAGGTTAGGTCAGGTTAGGTTAGGTTACGTTAGAATAGGTTAGGTTAGGTTAGGTTACGTTAGGTTAGGTTAAGTTAGGTTAGGTTAGGTTTGGTTAGGTTAGATTAGGTTAGCTTTGGTTAGGTTAGGTTGGGTTGGGTTGGGTTAGGTTGGGTTAGGTTAGGTTAGGTTAGGTTAGGTTGGGTTAGGTTAGTTTAGGTTAGGTTAGGTTAGGTTGGGTTGGGTTGGTTAGGTTAGGTTAGGTAAGGTTAGGTTAGGTTAGGTTACGTTAGGTTAAGGTATGAACCGTCGTAAAACCGCATTAAACAATGTCACTTAGTGAGATGCAGTGTTTTTCACCTTTACAAGTTGGGAACTGTGATATCTAATGTGAAAGCGCTTGAAACCGTCATAATGTTGTAGAAAGCAATGTAAAGTAGCGAGTAAAACGTTTTCTAACGATAGAAGTGCGAAGGTTATGTTAGGTTGAGTTATGTTAGTTTAAGCTAGGTAGCGTCGTGCAACTACCAAAAACAACGTCATCTAACGAGATAGTGTTGTTTTATTGCGAGTACGAAACTGCGATAGGTGAAATGTTGTGAAAGCACACAAAACGGCATGAACAAGCCAAATACTGCGTGTTGTACCGTTACAAGTGCGAAACTGCTATGTTGTGACATTCTCGGTAAAGCGCATGCAAGTATCGTGAAACCTTAAAGAACGATGTCATTTAGCGAGATACCGCGTTCTGTACTGTAATAAGTTGGTGAGAAACTGTGAGGTCAAGCAAATATCGTAATTGTGAACGAAACAGTGTAATTGAGCGTCTTTAGATACAAGTGCGAATGTTAGGTTAGGTTGACATATCAACCATCGTAAAACCGCATTAAACAACGTCACTTAGTGAGATGTAGTGTTTTTCAACATTACAAGTCGGGAACTACGATATCTAATGTGAAAGCGCATGAAACCGTCGTAACATTGTAGAAAACATTGTAAAGTGGCGAGTAAAACGTTTTCTAACGATAGAAGTGCGAAGGTTAGGTTAGGTTAGGTTAGTTTAAGCTAGGTAGCGTCGTGAAACTACCAAAAACGACGTCATCTAACGAGATAGTGTTGTTTTATAGCGAGTATTAAACTGCGATAGGTGAAATGTTGTGAAAGCACACAAAACGGCATGAACAAGCCAAATACTGCGTGTTCTACCGTTACAAGTGCGAAACTGCTATATTGTGATATTCTCGTTAAAGCGCATGCAAGCATCGTGAAACCTTAAAGAACAATGTCATTTAGCGAGATACAGCGTTCTGTACTGCAATAAGTTGGTGAAAAACTGTGAGGTTATGCAAATATCGTAATTGTGAACAAAACAGTGTAGTAGAGCGTTTTTAGATACAAGTGCGAATGTTAGGTTAGGTTAAGATATGAACCGTCGTAAAACCGCATTAAACAATGTCAATTACTGAGATGCAGTGTTTTTCACCATTAAAAGTGGGGAACTGCGATATTTAATGTGAAAGCGCTTGCAACCGTCGTTAGGTTAGGTTAGGTTAGGTTAGGTTAGGTTTGGTTAGGTTAGGTTAGGTTAGGTTAGGTTAGATTAGGTTAGGTTGAGTTGGGTTAGGTTAGGTTAGGTTAGGTTAGGTTGGGTTAGGTTAGGTTAGGTTAGGTTAGGTTACGTTAGGTTAGGTTAAGTTAGGTTAGGTAAGGATAATTTGGTTAGGTTAGGTAAGGTTAGGTTAGGTTAGGTTAGGTTGGGTTGGGTGTTGTTGGGTTGGGTTGGGTTGGGTTAGGTTGGGTTAGGTTAGGTTAGGTTACGTTAGGTTAGGTTAGGTTAGGTTAGGTTACGTTAGGTTATGTTAGGTTAGGTTAGGTTACGTTAGGTTAGGTTAGGTCAGGTAAGGTTAGGTTACGTTAGAATAGGTTAGGTTAGGTTAGGTTACGTTAGGTTAGGTTAAGTTAGGTTAGGTTAGGTTTGGTTAGCTTAGGTTAGGTTAGCTTAGGTTAGGTTAGGTTGGGTTGGGTTGGGTTGGGTTAGGTTAGGTTAGGTTAGGTTAGGTAAGGTTAGGTTAGGTTAGGTTAGGTTACGTTAGGTTAAGGTATGAACTGTCGTAAAACCGCATTAAACAATGTCACTTAGTGAGATGCAGTGTTTTTCACCTTTACAAGTTGGGAACTGTGATATCTAATGTGAAAGCGCTTGAAACCGTCATAATGTTGTAGAAAGCAATGTAAAGTAGCGAGTAAAACGTTTTCTAATGATAGAAGTGCGAAGGTTATGTTAGGTTGAGTTATGTTAGTTTAAGCTAGGTAGCGTCGTGCAACTACCAAAAACAACGTCATCTAACGAGATAGTGTTGTTTTATTGCGAGTACGAAACTGCGATAGGTGAAATGTTGTGAAAGCACACAAAACGGCATGAACAAGCCAAATACTGCGTGTTGTACCGTTACAAGTGCGAAACTGCTATGTTGTGACATTCTCGGTAAAGCGCATGCAAGTATCGTGAAACCTTATAGAACGATGTCATTTAGCGAGATACAGCGTTCTGTACTGTAATAAGTTGGTGAGAAACTGTGAGGTCAAGCAATTATCGTAATTGTGAACGAAACAGTGTAATTGAGCGTCTTTAGATACAAGTGCGAATGTTAGGTTAGGTTAAGATATGAACCGTCGTAAAACCGCACTAAACAATGTCACTTAGTGAGATGCAGTGTTTTTCACCATTACAAGTGGGGAACTGCGATATCTAATGTGAAAGCGCTTGCAAACGTCGTTAGGTTAGGTTAGGTTAGGTTAGGTCAGGTTAGGTTACGTTAGGTTAGGTTTGGTTAGGTTAGGTTAGGTTAGGTTATGTTAGGTTAGGTTGGGTTAGGTTAGGTTAGGTTACGTTAGGTTAAGGTATGAACCGTCGTAAAACCGCAATAAACAATGTCACTTAGTGAGATGCAGTGTTTTTCACCTTTACAAGTTGGGAACTGCGATATCTAATGTGAAAGCGCTTGAAACCGTCGTAATGTTGTAGAAAGCAATGTAAAGTAGCGAGTAAAACGTTTTCTAACGATAGAAGTGCGAAGGTTATGTTAGGTTGAGTTATGTTAGTTTAAGCTAGGTAGCGTCGTGAAACCACCAAAAACGACGTCATCTAACAAGATAGTGTTGTTTTATTGCGAGTACGAAACTGCGATAGGTAAAATGTTGTGAAAGCACACAAAACGGCATGAACAAGCCAAATACTGCGTGTTGTACCGTTACAAGTGCGAAACTGCTATGTTTTGACATTCTCGGTAAAGCGCATGCAAGTATCGTGAAACCTTAAAGAACGATGTCATTTAGCGAGATACAGCGTTCTGTACTGTAATAAGTTGGTGAGAAACTGTGAGGTCAAGCAAATATCGTAATTGTGAACGAAACAGTGTAATTGAGCGTCTTTAGATGCAAGTGCGAATGTTAGGTTAGGTTGACATATCAACCGTCGTAAAATCGCATTAAACAATGTCACTTAGTGAGATGTAGTGTTTTTCAACATTACAAGTCGGGAACTACGATATCTATTGTGAAAACGCATGAAACCGTCGTAATCTTGTAGAAAACATTGTAAAGTTGCGAGTAAAACGTTTTCTAAAGATAGAAATGCGAAGGTTAGGTTATGTTAGGTTAGTTTAAGCTAGGTAGCGTCGTGAAACTACCAAAAACGACGTCATCTAACGAGATAGTGTTGTTTTATAGCGAGTATTAAACTGCGATAGGTGAAATGTTGTGAAAGCACACAAAACGGCATGAACAAGCCAAATACTGCGTGTTCTACCGTTACAAGTGCGAAACAGCTTTATTGTGATATTCTCGTTAAAGCGCATGCAAGCATCGTGAAACCTTAAAGAAATATGTCATTTAGTGAGATACAACGTTCTGTACTGCAATAAGTTGGTGAAAAACTGTGAGGTTATGCAAATATCGTAATTGAGAACAAAACAGTGTAATAGAGCGTTTTTAGATACAAGTGCGAATGTTAGGTTAGGTCAAGATATGAACCGTCGTAAAACCGCATTAAACAATGTAAATTAGTGAGATGCAGTGTTTTTCACCATTAAAAGTCGGGAACTGCGATATCTAATGTGAAAGCGCTTGCAACCGTTGTTAGGTTAGGTTAGGTTAGGTTAGGTTAGGTTTTGTTAGGTTAGGTTAGGTTAGGTTAGATTAGGTTAGGTTGGGTTGAGTTGGGTTAGGTTAGGTTAGGTTAGGTTAGGTTGGGTTAGGTTAGGTTAGGTTAGGTTGGGTTACGTTAGGTTAGGTTAGGTTACGTTAGGTTAGGTTAGGTTAGGTTACGTTAGGTTAGGTTAGGTTAGGTAAGGATAATTTGGTTAGGTTAGGTAAGGTTAGGTTAGGTTAGGTTGGGTTGGGTGTTGTTGGGTTGGGTTGGGTTGGGTTAGGTTGGGTTAGGTTAGGTTAGGTTACGTTAGGTTATGTTAGGTTAGGTTAGGTTACGTTAGGTTAGGTTAGGTTACGTTAGGTTAGGTTAGGTCAGGTAAGGTTAGGTTACGTTAGAATAGGTTAGGTTAGGTTACGTTAGGTTAGGTTAAGTTAGGTTTGGTTAGGTTAGCTTAGGTTAGGTTAGGTTGGGTTGGGTTGGGTTGGGTTAGGTTAGGTTAGGTTAGGTTAGGTTGGGTTAGGTTAGTTTAGGTTAGGTTAGGTTAGGTTAGGTTGGGTTGGGTTGGGTTAGGTTAGGTTAGGTTAGGTTAGGTAAGGTTAGGTTAGGTTAGGTTACGTTAGGTTAAGGTATGAACCGTCGTAAAACCGCATTAAACAATGTCACTTAGTGAGATGCAGTGTTTATCACCTTTACAAGTTGGGAACTGTGATATCTAATGTGAAAGCGCTTGAAACCGTCGTAATGTTGTAGAAAGCAATGTAAAGTAGCGAGTAAAACGTTTTCTAACGATAGAAGTGCGAAGGTTATGTTAGGTTGAGTTATGTTAGTTTAAGCTAGGTAGCGTCGTGAAACTACAAAAACAACGTCATCTAACGAGATAGTGTTGTTTTATTGCGAGTACGAAACTGCGATAGGTGAAATGTTGTGAAAGCACACAAAACGGCATGAACAAGCCAAATACTGCGTGTTGTACCGTTACAAGTGCGAAACTGCTAGGTTGTGATATTCTCGTTAAAGCGCATGCAAGCATCGTGAAACCTTAAAGAACGATGTCATTTAGCGAGATACAGCGTTCTGTACTGCAATAAGTTGGTGAAAAACTGTGAGGTTATGCAAATATCCTAATTGTGAACGAAACAGTGTAATAGAGCGTTTTTTATAGCAAGTGCGAATGTTAGGTTAGGTTAAGATATGAACCGTCGTAAAATCGCATTAAACAATGTCACTTAGTGAGATGTAGTGTTTTTCAACATTACAAGTCGGGAACTACGATATCTAATGTGAAAGCGCATGAAACCGTCGTAATCTTGTAGAAAACATTGTAAAGTTGCGAGTAAAACGTTTTCTAACGATAGAAGTGCGAAGGTTAGCTTGAGTTATGTTAGTTTAAGCTATGTAGCGTCGTGAGACCACCAAAAAGAACGTCATCTAACGAGATAGTGTTGTTTTATTGCGAGTACGAAACTGCGATAGGTAAAATGTTGTGAAAGCACACAAAACGGCATGAACAAGCCAAATACTGCGTGTTGTACCGTTACAAGTGCGAAACTGCTATGTTGTGATATTCTCGGTAAAGCGCATGCAAGTATCGTGAAACCTTAAAGAACGATGTCATTTAGCGAGATACAGCGTTCTGTACTGTAATAAGTTGGTGAGAAACTGTGAGGTCAAGCAAATATCGTAATTGTGAACGAAACAGTGTAATAGAGCGTTTTTTAATGCAAGTGCGAATGTTAGGTTAGGTTAAGATATGAACCGTCGTAAAACCACATTAAACAATGTCACTTAGTGAGATGCAGTGTTTTTCACCATTACAAGTCGGGAACTGCGATATCTAATGTGAAAGCGCTTGCAAACGTCGTTAGGTTAGGTTAGGTTAGGTTAGGTTAGGTTACGTTAGGTTAGGTTAGGTTAGGTTTGGTTAGGTTAGGTTAGGTTAGGTTAGGTTAGGGATGTTAGGTAAGGTTTGGTTAGGTTAGGTTAGGTTAGGTTGGGTTAGGTAAGGTTAGGTTAGGTTAAGATATGAACCGCGCTAAAACTGCATTAAACAATGTCACTTAGTGAGATGCTGTGTTTTTCACCATTACAAGTCGGGAACTGCGATATCTAATGTGAAAGCGCATGAAACCGTCGTAATCTTGTAGAAAACATTGTAAAGTAGAGAATAAAACGTTTTCTAACGATAGAAGTGCGAAGGTTCGGTTAGTTTGAGCTAGGTAGCGTCGTGAAGCCACCAAAAACGATGTCATCTAACGAGATAGTGTTGTTTTATTGCGAGTACGAAACTGCGATAGGTGAAATATTGGGAAAGCACACAAAATGGCATGAACTAGCCAGATACTGCGTCTTGTGCCGTTACAAGTGCGAAACTGCTTTATTGTGATATTCTCGTTAAAGCGCATGCAAGTATCGTGAAACCTTAAAGAACGATGTCATTTAGCGAGATACAGCGTTCTGTACTGTAATAAGTTGGTGAGAAACTGTGAGGTCAAGCAAATATCGTAATTGTGAACGAAACAGTGTAATTGAGCGTACTTAGATACAAGTGCGAATGTTAGGTTAGGTTGAGATATACACCGTCGTAAAACCGCATTAAACAATGTCACTTAGTGAGATGCAGTGTTTTTCACCTTTACAAGTTGGGAACTGCGATATCTAATGTGAAAGCGCTTGAAACCGTCGTAATGTTGTAGAAAGCAATGTAAAGTAGCGAGTAAAACGTTTTCTAACGATAGAAGTGCGAAGGTTATGTTAGGTTGAGTTATGTTAGTTTAAGCTACGTAGCGTCGTGAAACCACCAAAAACGACGTCATCTAACGAGATAGTGTTGTTTTATTGCGAGTATTAAACTGCGATAGGTGAAATGTTGTGAAAGCACACAAAACGGCATGAACAAGCCAAATACTGCGTGTTCTACCGTTACAAGTGCGAAACTGCTATATTGTGATATTCTCGGTAAAGCGCATGCAAGTATCGTGAAACCTTAAAGAACGATGTCATTTAGCGAGATACAGCGTTCTGTACTGTAATAAGTTGGTGAGAAACTGTGAGGTCAAGCAAATATCGTAATCGTGAACGAAACAGTGTAATTGAGCGTCTTTAGATACAAGTGCGAATGTTAGGTTAGGTTAAGATATGAACCGTCGTAAAACCGCATTTAACAATGTCCCTTAGTGAGATGTAGTGTTTTTCAACATTACAAGTCGGGAACTACGATATCTAATGTGAAAGCGCATGAAACCGTCGTAATCTTGTAGAAAACATTGTAAAGTGGCGAGTAAAACGTTTTCTAACGATAGAAGTGCGAAGGTTAGGTTAGGTTAGGTTAGTTTAAGCTAGGTAGCGTCGTGAAACTACCAAAAACGACGTCATCTAACGAGATAGTGTTGTTTTATAGCGAGTATTAAACTGCGATAGGTGAAATGTTGTGAAAGCACACAAAACGGCATGAACAAGCCAAATACTGCGTGTTCTACCGTTACAAGTGCGAAACTGCTATATTGTGATATTCTCGTTAAAGCGCATGCAAGCATCGTGAAACCTTAAAGAACAATTTCATTTAGCGAGATACAGCGTTCTGTACTGCAATAAGTTGGTGAAAAACTGTGAGGTTATGCAAATATCGTAATTGTGAACAAAACAGTGTAGTAGAGCGTTTTTAGATACAAGTGCGAATGTTAGGTTAGGTTAAGATATGAACCGTCGTAAAACCGCATTAAACAATGTCAATTACTGAGATGCAGTGTTTTTCACCATTAAAAGTGGGGAACTGCGATATTTAATGTGAAAGCGCTTGCAACCGTCGTTAGGTTAGGTTAGGTTAGGTTAGGTTAGGTTAGGTTTGGTTAGGTTAGGTTAGGTTAGGTTAGGTTAGATTAGGTTAGGTTGAGTTGGGTTAGGTTAGGTTAGGTTAGGTTAGGTTGGGTTAGGTTAGGTTAGGTTAGGTTACGTTAGGTTAGGTTAGGTTACGTTAGGTTAGGTTATGTTAGGTTAGGTAAGGATAATTTGGTTAGGTTAGGTAAGGTTAGGTTAGGTTAGGTTAGGTTGGGTTGGGTGTTGTTGGGTTGGGTTGGGTTGGGTTAGGTTGGGTTAGGTTAGGTTAGGTTAGGTTAGGTTACGTTAGGTTATGTTAGGTTAGGTTAGGTTACGTTAGGTTAGGTTAGGTCAGGTAAGGTTAGGTTACGTTAGAATAGGTTAGGTTAGGTTAGGTTACGTTAGGTTAGGTTAAGTTAGGTTAGGTTAGGTTTGGTTAGCTTAGGTTAGGTTAGCTTAGGTTAGGTTAGGTTGGGTTGGGTTGGGTTAGGTTGGGTTAGGTTAGGTTAGGTTAGGTTAGGTTGGGTTAGGTTAGTTTAGGTTAGGTTAGGTTAGGTTAGGTTGGGTTGGGTTGGGTTAGGTTAGGTTAGGTTAGGTTAGGTAAGGTTAGGTTAGGTTAGGTTACGTTAGGTTAAGGTATGAACTGTCGTAAAACCGCATTAAACAATGTCACTTAGTGAGATGCAGTGTTTTTCAGCTTTACAAGTTGGGAACTGTGATATCTAATGTGAAAGCGCTTGAAACCGTCATAATGTTGTAGAAAGCAATGTAAAGTAGCGAGTAAAACGTTTTCTAACGATAGAAGTGCGAAGGTTATGTTAGGTTGAGTTATGTTAGTTTAAGCTAGGTAGCGTCGTGCAACTACCAAAAACAACGTCATCTAACGAGATAGTGTTGTTTTATTGCGAGTACGAAACTGCGATAGGTGAAATGTTGTGAAAGCACACAAAACGGCATGAACAAGCCAAATACTGCGTGTTGTACCGTTACAAGTGCGAAACTGCTATGTTGTGACATTCTCGGTAAAGCGCATGCAAGTATCGTGAAACCTTAAAGAACGATGTCATTTAGCGAGATACCGCGTTCTGTACTGTAATAAGTTGGTGAGAAACTGTGAGGTCAAGCAAATATCGTAATTGTGAACGAAACAGTGTAATTGAGCGTCTTTAGATACAAGTGCGAATGTTAGGTTAGGTTGACATATCAACCATCGTAAAACCGCATTAAACAACGTCACTTAGTGAGATGTAGTGTTTTTCAACATTACAAGTCGGGAACTACGATATCTAATGTGAAAGCGCATGAAACCGTCGTAACATTGTAGAAAACATTGTAAAGTGGCGAGTAAAACGTTTTCTAACGATAGAAGTGCGAAGGTTAGGTTAGGTTAGGTTAGTTTAAGCTAGGTAGCGTCGTGAAACTACCAAAAACGACGTCATCTAACGAGATAGTGTTGTTTTATAGCGAGTATTAAACTGCGATAGGTGAAATGTTGTGAAAGCACACAAAACGGCATGAACAAGCCAAATACTGCGTGTTCTACCGTTACAAGTGCGAAACTGCTATATTGTGATATTCTCGTTAAAGCGCATGCAAGCATCGTGAAACCTTAAAGAACAATGTCATTTAGCGAGATACAGCGTTCTGTACTGCAATAAGTTGGTGAAAAACTGTGAGGTTATGCAAATATCGTAATTGTGAACAAAACAGTGTAGTAGAGCGTTTTTAGATACAAGTGCGAATGTTAGGTTAGGTTAAGATATGAACCGTCGTAAAACCGCATTAAACAATGTCAATTACTGAGATGCAGTGTTTTTCACCATTAAAAGTGGGGAACTGCGATATTTAATGTGAAAGCGCTTGCAACCGTCGTTAGGTTAGGTTAGGTTAGGTTAGGTTAGGTTTGGTTAGGTTAGGTTAGGTTAGGTTAGGTTAGGTTAGATTAGGTTAGGTTGAGTTGGGTTAGGTTAGGTTAGGTTAGGTTAGGTTGGGTTAGGTTAGGTTAGGTTAGGTTAGGTTAGGTTACGTTAGGTTAGGTTAAGTTAGGTTAGGTAAGGATAATTTGGTTAGGTTAGGTAAGGTTAGGTTAGGTTAGGTTAGGTTGGGTTGGGTGTTGTTGGGTTGGGTTGGGTTGGGTTAGGTTGGGTTAGGTTAGGTTAGGTTACGTTAGGTTAGGTTAGGTTAGGTTAGGTTACGTTAGGTTATGTTAGGTTAGGTTAGGTTACGTTAGGTTAGGTTAGGTCAGGTAAGGTTAGGTTACGTTAGAATAGGTTAGGTTAGGTTAGGTTACGTTAGGTTAGGTTAAGTTAGGTTAGGTTAGGTTTGGTTAGCTTAGGTTAGGTTAGCTTAGGTTAGGTTAGGTTGGGTTGGGTTGGGTTGGGTTAGGTTAGGTTAGGTTAGGTTAGGTAAGGTTAGGTTAGGTTAGGTTAGGTTACGTTAGGTTAAGGTATGAACTGTCGTAAAACCGCATTAAACAATGTCACTTAGTGAGATGCAGTGTTTTTCACCTTTACAAGTTGGGAACTGTGATATCTAATGTGAAAGCGCTTGAAACCGTCATAATGTTGTAGAAAGCAATGTAAAGTAGCGAGTAAAACGTTTTCTAATGATAGAAGTGCGAAGGTTATGTTAGGTTGAGTTATGTTAGTTTAAGCTAGGTAGCGTCGTGCAACTACCAAAAACAACGTCATCTAACGAGATAGTGTTGTTTTATTGCGAGTACGAAACTGCGATAGGTGAAATGTTGTGAAAGCACACAAAACGGCATGAACAAGCCAAATACTGCGTGTTGTACCGTTACAAGTGCGAAACTGCTATGTTGTGACATTCTCGGTAAAGCGCATGCAAGTATCGTGAAACCTTATAGAACGATGTCATTTAGCGAGATACAGCGTTCTGTACTGTAATAAGTTGGTGAGAAACTGTGAGGTCAAGCAATTATCGTAATTGTGAACGAAACAGTGTAATTGAGCGTCTTTAGATACAAGTGCGAATGTTAGGTTAGGTTAAGATATGAACCGTCGTAAAACCGCACTAAACAATGTCACTTAGTGAGATGCAGTGTTTTTCACCATTACAAGTGGGGAACTGCGATATCTAATGTGAAAGCGCTTGCAAACGTCGTTAGGTTAGGTTAGGTTAGGTTAGGTCAGGTTAGGTTACGTTAGGTTAGGTTTGGTTAGGTTAGGTTAGGTTAGGTTAGGTTATGTTAGGTTAGGTTGGGTTAGGTTAGGTTAGGTTACGTTAGGTTAAGGTATGAACCGTCGTAAAACCGCAATAAACAATGTCACTTAGTGAGATGCAGTGTTTTTCACCTTTACAAGTTGGGAACTGCGATATCTAATGTGAAAGCGCTTGAAACCGTCGTAATGTTGTAGAAAGCAATGTAAAGTAGCGAGTAAAACGTTTTCTAACGATAGAAGTGCGAAGGTTATGTTAGGTTGAGTTATGTTAGTTTAAGCTAGGTAGCGTCGTGAAACCACCAAAAACGACGTCATCTAACAAGATAGTGTTGTTTTATTGCGAGTACGAAACTGCGATAGGTAAAATGTTGTGAAAGCACACAAAACGGCATGAACAAGCCAAATACTGCGTGTTGTACCGTTACAAGTGCGAAACTGCTATGTTTTGACATTCTCGGTAAAGCGCATGCAAGTATCGTGAAACCTTAAAGAACGATGTCATTTAGCGAGATACAGCGTTCTGTACTGTAATAAGTTGGTGAGAAACTGTGAGGTCAAGCAAATATCGTAATTGTGAACGAAACAGTGTAATTGAGCGTCTTTAGATGCAAGTGCGAATGTTAGGTTAGGTTGACATATCAACCGTCGTAAAATCGCATTAAACAATGTCACTTAGTGAGATGTAGTGTTTTTCAACATTACAAGTCGGGAACTACGATATCTATTGTGAAAACGCATGAAACCGTCGTAATCTTGTAGAAAACATTGTAAAGTTGCGAGTAAAACGTTTTCTAAAGATAGAAATGCGAAGGTTAGGTTATGTTAGGTTAGTTTAAGCTAGGTAGCGTCGTGAAACTACCAAAAACGACGTCATCTAACGAGATAGTGTTGTTTTATAGCGAGTATTAAACTGCGATAGGTGAAATGTTGTGAAAGCACACAAAACGGCATGAACAAGCCAAATACTGCGTGTTCTACCGTTACAAGTGCGAAACAGCTTTATTGTGATATTCTCGTTAAAGCGCATGCAAGCATCGTGAAACCTTAAAGAAATATGTCATTTAGTGAGATACAACGTTCTGTACTGCAATAAGTTGGTGAAAAACTGTGAGGTTATGCAAATATCGTAATTGAGAACAAAACAGTGTAATAGAGCGTTTTTAGATACAAGTGCGAATGTTAGGTTAGGTCAAGATATGAACCGTCGTAAAACCGCATTAAACAATGTAAATTAGTGAGATGCAGTGTTTTTCACCATTAAAAGTCGGGAACTGCGATATCTAATGTGAAAGCGCTTGCAACCGTTGTTAGGTTAGGTTAGGTTAGGTTAGGTTAGGTTTTGTTAGGTTAGGTTAGGTTAGATTAGGTTAGGTTGGGTTGAGTTGGGTTAGGTTAGGTTAGGTTAGGTTAGGTTGGGTTAGGTTAGGTTAGGTTAGGTTGGGTTACGTTAGGTTAGGTTAGGTTACGTTAGGTTAGGTTAGGTTAGGTTACGTTAGGTTAGGTTAGGTTAGGTAAGGATAATTTGGTTAGGTTAGGTAAGGTTAGGTTAGGTTAGGTTGGGTTGGGTGTTGTTGGGTTGGGTTGGGTTGGGTTAGGTTGGGTTAGGTTAGGTTAGGTTACGTTAGGTTATGTTAGGTTAGGTTAGGTTACGTTAGGTTAGGTTAGGTTACGTTAGGTTAGGTTAGGTCAGGTAAGGTTAGGTTACGTTAGAATAGGTTAGGTTAGGTTACGTTAGGTTAGGTTAAGTTAGGTTAGGTTAGGTTTGGTTAGGTTAGCTTAGGTTAGGTTAGGTTGGGTTGGGTTGGGTTGGGTTAGGTTAGGTTAGGTTAGGTTAGGTTGGGTTAGGTTAGTTTAGGTTAGGTTAGGTTAGGTTAGGTTGGGTTGGGTTGGGTTAGGTTAGGTTAGGTTAGGTTAGGTAAGGTTAGGTTAGGTTAGGTTACGTTAGGTTAAGGTATGAACCGTCGTAAAACCGCATTAAACAATGTCACTTAGTGAGATGCAGTGTTTTTCACCTTTACAAGTTGGGAACTGTGATATCTAATGTGAAAGCGCTTGAAACCGTCGTAATGTTGTAGAAAGCAATGTAAAGTAGCGAGTAAAACGTTTTCTAACGATAGAAGTGCGAAGGTTATGTTAGGTTGAGTTATGTTAGTTTAAGCTAGGTAGCGTCGTGAAACTACAAAAACAACGTCATCTAACGAGATAGTGTTGTTTTATTGCGAGTACGAAACTGCGATAGGTGAAATGTTGTGAAAGCACACAAAACGGCATGAACAAGCCAAATACTGCGTGTTGTACCGTTACAAGTGCGAAACTGCTAGGTTGTGATATTCTCGTTAAAGCGCATGCAAGCATCGTGAAACCTTAAAGAACGATGTCATTTAGCGAGATACAGCGTTCTGTACTGCAATAAGTTGGTGAAAAACTGTGAGGTTATGCAAATATCCTAATTGTGAACGAAACAGTGTAATAGAGCGTTTTTTATAGCAAGTGCGAATGTTAGGTTAGGTTAAGATATGAACCGTCGTAAAATCGCATTAAACAATGTCACTTAGTGAGATGTAGTGTTTTTCAACATTACAAGTCGGGA
Organism: Rhipicephalus microplus; assembly: GCF_043290135.1. Lineage (NCBI taxonomy): Eukaryota > Metazoa > Arthropoda > Arachnida > Ixodida > Ixodidae > Rhipicephalus > Rhipicephalus microplus. Next base: position 236,821,421 of record NC_134703.1, read on the forward strand.
ACTACGATATCTAATGTGAAAGCGCATGAAACCGTCGTAATCTTGTAGAAAACATTGTAAAGTTGCGAGTAAAACGTTTTCTAACGATAGAAGTGCGAAGGTTAGCTTGAGTTATGTTAGTTTAAGCAATGTAGCGTCGTGAGACCACCAAAAAGAACGTCATCTAACGAGATAGTGTTGTTTTATTGCGAGTACGAAACTGCGATAGGTAAAATGTTGTGAAAGCACACAAAACGGCATGAACAAGCCAAATACTGCGTGTTGTACCGTTACAAGTGCGAAACTGCTATGTTGTGACATTCTCGGTAAAGCGCATGCAAGTATCGTGAAACCTAAAAGAACGATGTCATTTAGCGAGATACAGCGTTCTGTACTGTAATAAGTTGGTGAGAAACTGTGAGGTCAAGCAAATATCGTAATTGTGAACGAAACAGTGTAATTGAGCGTACTTAGATACAAGTGCGAATGTTAGGTTAGGTTGAGATATACACCGTCGTAAAACCGCATTAAACAATGTCACTTAGTGAGATGCAGTGTTTTTCACCTTTACAAGTTGGGAACTGCGATATCTAATGTGAAAGCGCTTGAAACCGTCGTAATGTTGCAGAAAGCAATGTAAAGTAGCGAGTAAAACGTTTTCTAACGATAGAAGTGCGAAGGTTATGTTAGGTTGAGTTATGTTAGTTTAAGCTACGTAGCGTCGTGAAACCACCAAAAACGACGTCATCTAACGAGATAGTGTTGTTTTATTGCGAGTATTAAACTGCGATAGGTGAAATGTTGTGAAAGCACACAAAACGGCATGAACAAGCCAAATACTGCGTGTTCTACCGTTACAAGTGCGAAACTGCTATATTGTGATATTCTCGGTAAAGCGCATGCAAGTATCGTGAAACCTTAAAGAACGATGTCATTTAGCGAGATACAGCGTTCTGTACTGTAATAAGTTGGTGAGAAACTGTGAGGTCAAGCAAATATCGTAATTGTGAACGAAACAGTGTAATTGAGCGTCTTTAGATACAAGTGCGAATGTTAGGTTAGGTTGATATATCAACCGTCGTAAAACCGCATTAAACAATGTCACTTAGTGAGATGTAGTGTTTTTCAACATTACAAGTCGGGAACTACGATATCTAATGTGAAAGCGCATGAAACCGTCGTAATCTTGTAAAAAACATTGTAAAGTTGCGAGTAAAACGTTTTCTAACGATAGAAGTGCGAAGGTTAGGTTAGGTTAGGTTAGTTTAAGCTAGGTAGCGTCGTGAAACTACCAAAAACGACGTCATCTAACGAGATAGTGTTGTTTTATAGCGAGTATTAAACTGCCATAGGTGAAATGTTGTGAAAGCACACAAAACGGCATGAACAAGCCAAATACTGCGTGTTCTACCGTTACAAGTGCGAAACTGCTATGTTGTGACATTCTCGGTAAAGCGCATGCAAGTATCGTGAAACCTAAAAGAACGATGTCATTTAGCGAGATACAGCGTTCTGTACTGTAATAAGTTGGTGAAAAACTGTGAGGGTATGCAAATATCCTAATTGTGAACGAAACAGTGTAATAGAGCGTTTTTTAATGCAAGTGCGAATGTTAGGTTAGGTTAAGATATGAACCGTCGTAAAACCGCATTAAACAATGTCACTTAGTGAGATGCAGTGTTTTTCACCATTACAAGTCGGGAACTGCGATATCTAATGTGAAAGCGCTTGCAAACGTCGTTAGGTTAGGTTAGGTTAGGTTAGGTTAGGTTAGGTTACGTTAGGTTAGGTTAGGTTAGGTTTGGTTAGGTTAGGTTAGGTTAGGTTAGGTTAGGGATGTTAGGTAAGGTTTGGTTAGGTTAGGTTAGGTTAGGTTGGGTTAGGTAAGGTTAGGTTAGGTTAAGATATGAACCGCGCTAAAACTGCATTAAACAATGTCACTTAGTGAGATGCTGTGTTTTTCACCATTACAAGTCGGGAACTGCGATATCTAATGTGAAAGCGCATGAAACCGTCGTAATCTTGTAGAAAACATTGTAAAGTAGCGAATAAAACGTTTTCTAACGATAGAAGTGCGAAGGTTCGGTTAGTTTGAGCTAGAAAGCGTCGTGAAGCCACCAAAAACGATGTCATCTAACGAGATAGTGTTGTTTTATTGCGAGTACGAAACTGCGATAGGTGAAATATTGGGAAAGCACACAAAATGGCATGAACTAGCCAGATACTGCGGCTTGTGCCGTTACAAGTGCGAAACTGCTTTATTGTGATATTCTCGTTAAAGCGCATGCAAGTATCGTGAAACCTTAAAGAACGATGTCATTTAGCGAGATACAGCGTTCTGTACTGTAATAAGTTGGTGAGAAACTGTGAGGTCAAGCAAATATCGTAATTGTGAACGAAACAGTGTAATTGAGCGTACTTAGATACAAGTGCGAATGTTAGGTTAGGTTGAGATATACACCGTCGTAAAACCGCATTAAACAATGTCACTTAGTGAGATGCAGTGTTTTTCACCTTTACAAGTTGGGAACTGCGATATCTAATGTGAAAGCGCTTGAAACCGTCGTAATGTTGTAGAAAGCAATGTAAAGTAGCGAGTAAAACGTTTTCTAACGATAGAAGTGCGAAGGTTATGTTAGGTTGAGTTATGTTAGTTTAAGCTACGTAGCGTCGTGAAACCACCAAAAACGACGTCATCTAACGAGATAGTGTTGTTTTATTGCGAGTATTAAACTGCGATAGGTGAAATGTTGTGAAAGCACACAAAACGGCATGAACAAGCCAAATACTGCGTGTTCTACCGTTACAAGTGCGAAACTGCTATATTGTGATATTCTCGATAAAGCGCATGCAAGTATCGTGAAACCTTAAAGAACGATGTCATTTAGCGAGATACAGCGTTCTGTACTGTAATAAGTTGGTGAGAAACTGTGAGGTCAAGCAAATATCGTAATTGTGAACGAAACAGTGTAATTGAGCGTCTTTAGATACAAGTGCGAATGTTAGGTTAGGTTGATATATCAACCGTCGTAAAACCGCATTAAACAATGTCACTTAGTGAGATGCAGTGTTTTTCACCTTTACAAGTTGGGAACTGTGATACCTAATGTGAAAGCGCTTGAAACCGTCGTAATGTTGTAGAAAGCAATGTAAAGTAGCGAGTAAAACGTTTTCTAACGATAGAAGTGCGAAGGTTATGTTAGGTTGAGTTATGTTAGTTTAAGCTAGGTAGCGTCGTGAAACTACCAAAAACAACGTCATCTAACGAGATAGTGTTGTTTTATTGCGAGTACGAAACTGCGATAGGTGAAATGTTGTGAAAGCACACAAAACGGCATGAACAAGCCAAATACTGCGTGTTGTACCGTTACAAGTGCGAAACTGCTATGTTGTGATATTCTCGTTGAAGCACATGCAAGCATCGTGAAACCTTAAAGAACGATGTCATTTAGCGAGATACAGCGTTCTGTACTGCAATAAGTTGGTGAAAAACTGTGAGGTTATGCAAATATCCTAATTGTGAACGAAACAGTGTAATAGAGCGTTTTTAATACAAGTGCGAATGTTAGGTTAGGTTAAGATATGAACCGTCGTAAAACCGCATTAAACAATGTCACTTAGTGAGATGTAGTGTTTTTCAACATTACAAGTCGGGAACTACGATATCTAATGTGAAAGCGCATGAAACCGTCGTAATCTTGTAGAAAACATTGTAAAGTTGCGAGTAAAACGTTTTCTAACGATAGAAGTGCGAAGGTTAGCTTGAGTTATGTTAGTTTAAGCTATGTAGCGTCGTGAGACCACCAAAAAGAACGTCATCTAACGAGATAGTGTTGTTTTATTGCGAGTACGAAACTGCGATAGGTAAAATGTTGTGAAAGCACACAAAACGGCATGAACAAGCCAAATACTGCGTGTTGTACCGTTACAAGTGCGAAACTGCTATGTTGTGACATTCTCGGTAAAGCGCATGCAAGTATCGTGAAACCTAAAAGAACGATGTCATTTAGCGAGATACAGCGTTCTGTACTGTAATAAGTTGGTGAAAAACTGTGAGGGTATGCAAATATCCTAATTGTGAACGAAACAGTGTAATAGAGCGTTTTTTAATGCAAGTGCGAATGTTAGGTTAGGTTAAGATATGAACCGTCGTAAAACCGCATTAAACAATGTCACTTAGTGAGATGCAGTGTTTTCCACCATTACAAGTCGGGAACTGCGATATCTAATGTGAAAGCGCTTGCAAACGTCGTTAGGTTAGGTTAGGTTAGGTTAGGTTAGGTTACGTTAGGTTAGGTTAGGTTAGGTTTGGTTAGGTTAGGTTAGGTTAGGTTAGGTTATGGATGTTAGGTAAGGTTTGGTTAGGTTAGGTTAGGTTAGGTTGGGTTAGGTAAGGTTAGGTTAGGTTAAGATATGAACCGCGCTAAAACTGCATTAAACAATGTCACTTAGTGAGATGCTGTGTTTTTCACCATTACAAGTCGGGAACTGCGATATCTAATGTGAAAGCGCACGAAACCGTCGTAATCTTGTAGAAAACATTGTAAAGTAGCGAATAAAACGTTTTCTAACGATAGAAGTGCGAAGGTTCGGTTAGTTTGAGCTAGGTAGCGTCGTGAAGCCACCAAAAACGATGTCATCTAACGAGATAGTGTTGTTTTATTGCGAGTACGAAACTGCGATAGGTGAAATATTGGGAAAGCACACAAAATGGCATGAACTAGCCAGATACTGCGTCTTGTGCCGTTACAAGTGCGAAACTGCTTTATTGTGATATTCTCGTTAAAGCGCATGCAAGTATCGTGAAACCTTAAAGAACGATGTCATTTAGCGAGATACAGCGTTCTGTACTGTAATAAGTTGGTGAGAAACTGTGAGGTCAAGCAAATATCGTAATTGTGAACGAAACAGTGTAATTGAGCGTACTTAGATACAAGTGCGAATGTTAGGTTAGGTTGAGATATACACCGTCGTAAAACCGCATTAAACAATGTCACTTAGTGAGATGCAGTGTTTTTCACCTTTACAAGTTGGGAACTGCGATATCTAATGTGAAAGCGCTTGAAACCGTCGTAATGTTGTAGAAAGCAATGTAAAGTAGCGAGTAAAACGTTTTCTAACGATAGAAGTGCGAAGGTTATGTTAGGTTGAGTTATGTTAGTTTAAGCTACGTAGCGTCGTGAAACCACCAAAAACGACGTCATCTAACGAGATAGTGTTGTTTTATTGCGAGTATTAAACTGCGATAGGTGAAATGTTGTGAAAGCACACAAAACGGCATGAACAAGCCAAATACTGCGTGTTCTACCGTTACAAGTGCGAAACTGCTATATTGTGATATTCTCGGTAAAGCGCATGCAAGTATCGTGAAACCTTAAAGAACGATGTCATTTAGCGAGATACAGCGTTCTGTACTGTAATAAGTTGGTGAGAAACTGTGAGGTCAAGCAAATATCGTAATTGTGAACGAAACAGTGTAATTGAGCGTCTTTAGATACAAGTGCGAATGTTAGGTTAGGTTGATATATCAACCGTCGTAAAACCGCATTAAACAATGTCACTTAGTGAGATGTAGTGTTTTTCAACATTACAAGTCGGGAACTACGATATCTAATGTGAAAGCGCATGAAACCGTCGTAATCTTGTAAAAAACATTGTAAAGTTGCGAGTAAAACGTTTTCTAACGATAGAAGTGCGAAGGTTAGGTTAGGTTAGGTTAATTTAAGCTAGGTAGCGTCGTGAAACTACCAAAAACGACGTCATCTAACGAGATAGTGTTGTTTTATAGCGAGTATTAAACTGCCATAGGTGAAATGTTGTGAAAGCACACAAAACGGCATGAACAAGCCAAATACTGCGTGTTCTACCGTTACAAGTGCGAAACTGCTATATTGTGATATTCTCGTTAAAGCGCATGCAAGCATCGTGAAACCTTGAAGAACAATGTCATTTAGCGAGATACAGCGTTCTGTACTGCAATAAGTTGGTGAAAAACTGTGAGGTTATGCAAATATCGTAATTGTGAACAAAACAGTGTAATAGAGCGTTTTTAGATACAAGTGCGAATGTTAGGTTAGGTTAAGATATGAACCGTCGTAAAACCGCATTAAACAATGT